>NW_022097671.1:0-41827 GCF_006542625.1 Nomascus leucogenys
TCAGTCTGCCGAGTAGCTGGGTACAGGTGCCCGCCACCATGCTTGACTAGTTTTTTGTATTTTTAGTAGAGATGAGGTTTCACCGTGTTAGCCAGGATGGTCTCGATCTCCTCATCTTGTGATCCGCCTGCCTCGGCCTCCCAAAGTGCTGGGATTACAGGCATGAGCCACCGCGCCGGGCAAAAGTTTTACATTAACTCGTTGAATTATGAATGACCATTGGGAAGGGACTGCTGGACATCAGTCACTTTACCATGGGGAGAAGAGCAGCTGTTCATTCATCTGAAGGTGACCTAGCAAGCACCCACAAGGTACCACCCAGGCTCTGGTCCCTTGGATGATGTCATTGATCAAAACAAACATCCCTGCTCCTGGGGCCTACATTCTACCAGGAGGCCACAGACCATAAGCAATGGACATGAAGAACAAATAAATTATATAGTCATGAGAAAGGAGGAGCCAGTTTGCCGGATGCGTGGGGTTGGGGGCCAAGCAGCCTGGGCACGGGGACGGGGAAGCTCTTCTGCAGGGTGCTCTACAGACAGCTGAGACCCCCTGCACATTCAGACTCCCCTGGCTCAGTGTAAGCTGTGTGGTTCAAGTCTCTCTGTCCCTGATTATGAGTAGTTTAAATAAAGAGCAAAATGGACAGGCTGGAATTTCACTTTGGTTGCTGTTGGGTTTTATTCCCATGAATATGCTATAGGTTAGAGGGTAACCAGCAGCATCCAAGATACGCATTTCAGTAGGCGGCAGAAAAGGAGAAAGAATTTTGAGTAACTCACACATGGACAGAGGCACCGTGTCTATGAAGGAGCTGCACTGCAATTTTCTTAGAGTCCCATTCACGGAGATCAGTTTTCACAAGAGAATGAAAAGATACAGTCAACAGGGAACTCGGGCAGGGCAAACCAGCGCCACACGTTGGGAAGTAGTTTGGTGCCATCCATCTAACGCTATAGAAACAGGTTAGATCCTTTGACCTTTTCATCTTCATTTTTTTTTTTTTTTGACAGGGGCTCACTGCCACCCAGGCTGGAGTGCAGTGGCACGATCTCTGCTCACTGCAGCCTCAACCTCCCAGGTTGAAGGGATCCTCCTGCCTCAGCCTCCCAAGTAGCTAGGATTAAACGCACGCATCATCACGCCCAGCTAGTTTTTGTATTTTCTGCAGAGATGGGTTTTCGCCATGTTCCCCAGGATGGTCTGGAACCGGATTCAAGTTATCTGCCCGCCTCGGCCTCCCAAAGTGCTAGGATTACAGGTGTGAGCCACTGTGCCCAGCCTTTATCTTCATTTTTAAGTACTTGAACCATTTTATATATTTTTATCATTACAAGTGGAATATCTACTTGTAAATAATTGAAACAACACAAAAGAATAAAAAACGAGAGTAAAAATTTCCAGAATTCCCCTAGACTCATGGTTGTGAGTGTTTTGTTATGTCCTCCCAGATTTGGAGATAGATGGATTAGAAATGCATTATTACTTTAACAATAAAAAGGTTCATAACTGTCCTGTCACTTCAGAATATGTTGTGATTCATTTGTACATATCAGTAAAGCAAAAATCCGTCTCATTTTATTAGCAAGAGCATCAAATTCCAGTATAGACAATAGTACATTTATCCAACCTCTTTTTTGATGACAAAATGTTCACTATTTTAAAATTCTGTAAAAAAAATCATTATACACATATATATTGGAAAATAGACTCAATGCCTGTGTTAAGTGTTTTTTAAGATAAATTCTTATAGAATTATGTCAAAAAGTATGTGTATTAAAATTTGATAGATATTGTTCATTTTCCTCCAGAAAATGTGGTGTCACATAACAGGATGTGCTATCATTCATATCTTCACCAAAAAAGGAATATGAAATACTTTAGTCTTTGCCCATCGGACAGGTGAAAATTATCATTCTAGTTCTCTACTTCGTATTTATTTAATTATTGTTAAAGCTCAGCCCCTTCATACATACGTTGGCCACTTGCCTGTCTATTTCTAGGACTGGATGGTTCATATGTTCTGTATAGTTTTCCTCAGGTTGACTTTTCCTTGTAGACTTTTTCACCTTTCTACATTAGAGAGGTTAACAGTTTATCTTTGGGTAGCTTACACATATTTCCCCCATTTGCCATGTATGATATCTTTGGCCAAATCATTTATTTTCTTTTTTGAGGGTGTGGGGTGGGGTGAGAGGTCTTGGTGTTATGCTAAAACAACCACAATAAAACCTTCTCCACTCCCAAAATTAAAGAATTCTCTCTAGTTTATATTTTTATTTCTACATAAGTACCTTTATTCCATTCATAATTTACAAGGCAAGAGCCAGCTTTTTTCTTCCTAAAGATCATCCAATGTCTCACTAATATTCGTCTGTATAATTGAGGTTGGCCCCTTTGATTTGAAATATCATCTTTACCATACATTTCTAAAATTCCAAAATGGGCATGGATTTATTTCTGTCCTTTATATTTTGTTCCAGAAATCACTGGTCTCCCTATCCATTAGATATGTACTTTTACAGCTAACCAACCAAGCAGGACACTGGTGGCCTTCACTCTTTTTTTTTTTCAAATTCTCTTAGCTCCCATGGGACACTTTCACTCTTTTTTTTTTTTTTTTTTTTTGAGACAGAGTCTGCTCTGTTGCCCAGGCTGGAGTGCAGTGGCGCGATCTCAGCTCACAGCAACCTCTGCCTCGCAGGTTCAAGCAATTCTCCTGCCTCAGCCTCCCAAGTAGCTGGATTACAGGCGCCCACCACAATACCTGGCTAAATTTTTTGTTTTTTTTTTTTTTTTTTTTGAGATGGAGTCTCACTCTGTCGCCAGGCTGGAGTGCAGTGGCACAATCTCGGCTCACTGCAAGCTCCGCCTCCCGGGTTCAAGCGATTCTCCTGCCTCAGCCTCCCAAGTAGCTGGGACTACAGGCACCCGCCACCACGCCCAGCTAATTTTTTGTATTTTTAGTAGAGACGGGGTTTCACCATGTTAGCCAGGATGGTCTCGATCTGCTGACCTCGTGATCCACCCGCCTCAGCCTCCCAAAGTGCTGGGATTACAGGCGTGAGCCACCGCGCCTGGCCAATTTTTTTGTATTTTTAGTAGAGATGGGGTTTCACCATATTGGCCAAAACTGGTCTTGAACTCCTGACCTTGTGATCCGCCAGCTTGGCCTCCCAAAGTGCTGGGACTGCAGTCTGTGAGCCACCACACCCGGCGACACTTTCACTTTTTAATTTTTAATATAATCATTTCGTTTAATGATATACATTTATCACTGTGTTAAATGTTGGGTGTATAAGAGTCCTTATTGCTATTGTTAATAAAAAATATAGAAGGCCGGGCGCGGTGGCTCACGCTTGTAATCCCAGCACTTTGGGAGGCCGAGGCGGGCGGATCACGAGTCTGGAGATCGAGACCACGGGAAACCCCTCTTACTAAAAATACAAAAAAATTAGCCGGGCGTGGTGGCGGGGCCTGTAGTCCCAGCTACTTGGAGAGGCTGAGGCAGGAGAATGGCGTGAACCGGGAGGCGGAGCTTGCAGTGAGCCGAGATTGCACCACTGCACTCCAGCCTGGGAGACAGAGCAAGACTCCGTCTCAAAAAACAAAACAAACAAAAAACAAACAAAAATATATATATATATATATATATAGAAAATAAAATTGTGTAAGTCCATATGCATGCAAAAAGAAAATGTGATTTTTTAACAATAGCAACTTTTTTGAACACTTAATACTTTTTTTGGTTAAGTTTGGACTTTTCTAAGTTTATAATCATATCATCTATTCATAAAGATAACATTAGCTTTACCTTCAGTATTTTTCATATTATTTTTTCTTATAGTAATAATTAAATCTCCAAAATAGATAAAGATAATACGGTAGGCAGTGTTGCCTGTTTCTCTTTCAAGTCTTCAATCACTTTCTACAAAATTTCCTTCTAATTTTTATTAATAAGGCTCTTCATCAGGAATGGCTGTTGAAGTTTTAATTGTGATTTTAATGTCTATCTAAATGATGCTAACATTTGTCTTTAATCTACACATGTAGGAAATGACTTTTTTTTTGAGACGGAGTCTCTTTCTGTCACCCAGGCTGGAGTACAGTGGCGCGATCTCGGCTCACTGCAAGCTCCGCCTCCCGGGTTCATGCCATTCTCCTGCCTCAGCCTCCGAGTAGCTGGGACTACAGGCACCCGCCACCACGCCCGGCTAGTTTTTGTATTTTTAGTAGAGACGGGGTTTTGCCGTGTTAGCCAGGATGGTCTCGATCTCCTGACCTTGTGATCCGCCTGCCTCGGCCTCCAAAGTGCTGGGATTACAGGCGTGAGCCACTATGCCCGGCCAGGAAATTACTTTTGCTTTTCTAGAATAAAACCTGCTTGCTTGTGGTGTACTTTTTAATACATTTCATTTGGCTAATATTGTTAAATTAAATTTTGCCTTAATTTTCATAAGTGATATTGGTTCAAAGTGTCTCTCTCTCTCTTCGTATTTCTGTTTGTTTTAATCTTTTCAGTTTAAAGGTTAGTTTAGTCTTTTTAGCATGAGGATGAGCATGTCCTTGTAAAGTGAATGTTGTGTTCTGGGAGTCTACCCTAGGAATTATTACTTGTTCCTTGGTTTTATAGAATTTTCCTTTAAAACTACTGGGTTTTAATGACACCTTTAGATTTGCTTATGGCTATTGATAATTTGTTACATTTATCCTAAAGAAATAATGGGAAAATATACAATGTAAAGATGCTCACTGAAGTATTCTTATTTTTGGTGAAAAATTGGAGCAAACTCAATGTCCCACAAAAGGGGAGGAGCCAGGCAAATTGGGAGTCACTATTAGGTGAGTCTGCAATGGTTACGATAAAACACATGAGAAGTACATGGTAACACAAAGGATTTAGGAGCTAAAAGTGAATGTGTATTATTATTTTAATTCTGTAAAGCATGTAAATGTGAAAAGAAGGGTGTCTGTGAAAAGATTTTATGGGATTATAGTTTGTTTTCTTTCTTTTTAAAAAATATCCACACTTCTTTTTAATTTTTATTTTTGTGGGGACATAGGAGGTGTATATATTTATAAGGTACCTGAGAGATTTTGATACAGGTGTGCAATGCATAATAATCATGCCAGGGTAAATGGGGTCTCCGTCACCTCAAGCACTTATCTTTTGTGTTACAGGACTATTACACTCTTTTAGTTATTTTAAAAATATACAATTAAGTTATTCTTGACTATAGTCCCTTTGTTGTGCTATCACATACTGTTTTATCAATTCTTTTTATTTTTTGTACCCACTAACCTCCCTACTTCCCCCTACCCCCACCCCCTGACTACCCTTCCCAGCTTCTGGTAACCATCCTTCTACTCTATATATCCATCACTTCAAATGTTTTGATTTTAGATTCCACAGATAAGTGAGAACATGCAATTTATGTCTTTCTGTGCCTGGCTTATTTCACTTAACATAATGCCCTCCAGTTTCACCCATGTTGTTGCAAATAACTGGATCTCACTCTTTTTTATGGCTGAATAGTACTCCATTATGTATATGTACCATATTTTCTTTATCCATTCATCTGTTGATGGACACTTAGTTTGCTTCCAAATTTTAGCTATTGTGAATAGTGCTGTAATAAACATGGGAGTGCAGATATCTCTCTGATAGACTGACTTCCTTTCTTTTGGGTGTATACCTAGTAGTGAGTTTGCTGGATCACGTGGTAGCTTTATTTGTTTTTGAGGAATTTCAAACTTTTCTCCGTGGTGGTTGTACTAATTTGCATTTCTGCCAACAGCGTAGAGGGTCCTCCACATCTTCACCAGCATTTGTTATCGCCTATCTTTTGGATAAAAGCCGAAAAAAGCTCAAGCTTTCTATGATGTGGTCCTGTCTATAACAGCAAGGACTTGGGAGTCAGCTGCCTGGGTTTTATTCTGGCTCCACTTTCTACAACAGGGGTGTTCAAACTTTTGGTTTCCCTGGGCCACATTGGAAGAAGAATTGTCTTGGACCACGTGTAAAATACACTAACACTAACGATAGCTGATGAGCTTAAAAAAAAATCACACAAAAAAACATAATGTTTTAAGAAAGTTTACAGATTTGTGTTGGGCTGCATTCAAAGCCCTCTTGGGCACAGATGGCCTGCAGCCCATGGGCTGGACAAGTTTGCCCTACAAGCTTTATAAAATGTGGGCAAGTCCGTAGCCCTTCTGTGCCTCAGTTTCCTCATCTATCAGCAGTGAGGATTAAACACCCGAATATATTTATATAAACACACAGAAGAGTTTCTGGCATGTAGCAAATATCAGTTTAAGTGTTTGCAAGTTTTAGTAAAAACATTAAAAGATATAACAATTTTAATTATTTTCTTCATTAAATGCATCCCATAAAAACACCTGCTTCAATAATTGCTTCTTGCTATTTCTTCACTAAAAGGAGAAACATATTAAAAGAAAAGATCAAGTTGAGAAATATGAACAGACAAGATTTCATCAAGCAGGACACCTCTTTTCTAAAGAAATTATCTTCTCTAAAGCAGAAGTCCCTTGCATAAGGCCCATGGCACTGGGAAGGTTTGGAGGGAAGATGGCAGGAGTGTGGTCTGTGGTCAGGAAAGAGGAAACGCACTAAGAATAAGTCTCTGTTTTTTGAAAAGCCACGTCTTGGCAAAAATGCACAGGTAGGGCCAGTTGCAGTGGCTCACACCTGTAATCCTAGCACTTTGGGAGGCCAAGGTGGGTGGATCACGAAGTCAGGAGTTTGGGACCAGCCTGTCCAATATGGTGAAACCCCGTCTCTACTAAAAAAAAAAAAAAAAAAAAAAAAAAAAAAAAACAAAAATTAACCAGGCATGGTGGCACACTCATGTAGTCCCAGCTACTCAGGAGGCTGAGGCAGGAGAATCGC
Source organism: Nomascus leucogenys (assembly GCF_006542625.1). Classification (NCBI taxonomy): domain Eukaryota; kingdom Metazoa; phylum Chordata; class Mammalia; order Primates; family Hylobatidae; genus Nomascus; species Nomascus leucogenys. The sequence continues at coordinate 6,917 of NW_022097671.1, forward strand.
TTGAATTCGGGAGTCAGAGGTTGCAGTGACCTGAGATCACGCCACTGCACTCTAGCCTGGGCAACAGAGTGAGACTCCATCTCAAACAAACAAACAAAAAAGCACAGGTAGGGTTTTGGTCTGTTAATATCTTTCCCACATTTTGCTCCCAAACAGGCTGCATCTTTCTTTTGCGTTTATTTCACCATCTTGATGGGAAAGAATATTTTCATTCCTGGGGCAGAGATCAAATTTTAAAAATGATCACGAACTGTTTCACTGCCCTTTAAGTCATTAAATCAGGGGATGGAGCGCCCAAGCATTTTAATTTGGCCACCGTTATGTTCTGGAGCTACCGAGTCAGACACAGAGGTGCATGCAGAGTCTTTCTCCCTCTGATCGTTATTGCTGTTTGGTCAGCCTGATTTCAAAGCTCAGCATTACCGGTCTGTGTGTTCTAGGTGGCCTGTGCTGCTCGTGAGTAATAGCGATTCTGAAGCAATTGCTTTCTGTTTCCTTGATTCCCAGTGAGAAAGCTTTCTCTCTCTTTGATGGAAAGTTTCTGGCTCTGGAATCTGAAGATCCCAGCTCCCACTGTCGTGGTGGTTTCTTCTTATCCTTGGCCAGGATTTTAACACAGGGCCCAGGGCAGCCAGGCTCTAAGTCCCCAGGGCTACCTCCTGAGACGCATGGAGTCATTTTTGTCTTGCAATACATTTCCTGTTTACCTAAGTGGCTTTGCAGGGGAGACAGCGAACCTCTGTGGGAAAATCGTAGTAATACCTGTCTTTTGTGTTGCCTGGCTACGCTCCTTGCAGGCTTCATTAAGTTAATCTTCAAAACATCTAGGAGAATAAATGACCCTTTCCATTTTATAGACAAAGAGATAAACACATAGAGAAAAGCACAGGGAAGCAGGGAAGCATCATCACTGGTGGACATCTTTAGTGAGCACCTGATAAGAACATTCCCAGCAAGATTTAAAACAGGACCTTTAACTTCTGCTGCTTTCCAGCCAAGACATTTCATCGCACACAGTGGGTGAATCAAACTAAAATGAAGAATACATTCAAGGTTCCCGTCTACCTTGCAAAGGATTCACGTGGACTTTGGGGAACAGGGGGATTCACTGCAGTGGTCATCGTAGGGGAGACCCCATTGTAAGAAGGCATGGTGGGCAAGGGGCAGAGGAAACGGCCCAGAGGGGCTGGGGGGTGGCTGGTTTGCTTGCATTTGTGTCAGCCTGGGAGGCGGGGAGGGGGTGTCTCCCTAAAATGAAATACTCTGGTGGCTTATCTTTCTGCACGGAGAATGGGATTGTTTCAGAGATTAGGTCGATGGGCTAGAAGCCTCTGTCCTGGGAAGCGTCCCTGCCACGATGGCAGCTGACACCCCAGAGTTTATCTATGATGGAGTCTTAGCACTGATGCAAACACTTAATGAAACTAACTAAGGGCAGGAGATCCAGGGCACTGGCCCAGATGAGGAAACAGGGGATGAGGGGGATGAGGGGGAGTCATTCCAACCCAACGAGTGGCCTCCAGCACAGCCCAAGACAGCAGTGAGGGCAGAACCCGGCACCTGCCACCGAAAGCATTTCCCTAGGACACATTTCCACATTCATGGAATGAGGGGTCTGATTCCAGTTCTCTGTGTTCTCAAAATCCTAAACTCTATGAGTCTTGTCTGGGAAAAGCACATGAGAATGTCAGGTGCTCAGACAGGAGCCAACAGGTGGTTTCACCTGATGGCCTCGGAGGCTGTTTGTAGACAGAGCACCGCTGATCCCTTGACAACTACTGAACAGGGAGATGAAAAGAAACACTCTGTTCAGAAGGCTAGTCCAACAGAAGGGTGCAGAGTGGTTAGAAGAGAAACTGAGGCAGACACAATGGCCCTCAGAGCAATCAGTAGGAAGAAGTATAACACAGTGATACAGGCAGTCGGGTGGGCTTGAAACAAAGGTGGTAGATGCCAGGAATATGAACAGCCAGCTGGCTGGGCGTGTCACAAGAGGGCCTGGACCCAAGCTTGTTGCAGTTGTAAATCTGAGACACTGAGACGTAGGGTGATGTTTGCAGCTGAGAATTTAATGGAGAAGTGGTTTAAAATAGGCAATACTGTAGTTTTTCACTGTGATTCCACTACTGATGTTTTGCGGGGGGAGGTAGAGAAGAGCCCATTGACAGTGACGTGGAAGGACTGAAGCTCCTCAGAAATCAGAAACATCTGTTACCAGCATTTCCTGGGCACTTAATAGCAGAGGGTATACTGAATATTTTCTTTAAATGGAGGTAAAATTCACCTATCATAAAATTAACCATTTTAGCTGGGCATGGTGGCTCACGTCTGTAATCCCAAAGCTTTGGGAGGCTAAGGCAGGAGGATTGCTTCAGCTCAGGAGTTTCAGGCTAGCTTGGGCAACAGAGTAAGACCCTATCTCTTAAAAGAAATTAACCATTTTAAAGTGAACAATTCAGTGGTATTTAGTACATTCTTGATGCTGTATGGCACTATCACTATTTTTAGAACTTTTTCATCATCCCATAAAAGCACCTGACATCCATGAAACAGTCACTCCCCAGTCATCCTCAATCTGCTTTGTGTCTTTGGACTTGCCTATTCTGGATATATCATGTAAATTGAATCGTGCAACATGTGGTCTTTGGGGACCAGCTTATTTCACTGGGCAGGATGTTTTCAAGGTTCATCCATGTTGTAGCACGTGTCAGAACTTCATTCCTTTTTTATGGCTGAGTAATATTCCAATGCGTGAATTGAATCCATTTTGATTATCCGTTCACCCATTGATGGACATGTGGGCTGTTGCTACCTTTTGGCTGCATTGATTAGTGCTGCTATGAGCCTTTGTGTAATACGTTGAGCGTTTCCTGAGTATCATTTCTTGTTTTCAGAAGCTCTTTGGGCACCCTGTTTTCCTCATGAGGAGATTTGGCGACCACCTGCAGTTCTGAAGCTGGTCAAACCTGGAATGAGAATTTGACCCAGACACCTGTGCTCTGAGCTGCCCTCTGCCGGCTACTGGATTTGCTCAAGTCTAAAGCTGTGAAATAATAAGGTTTTTCAACCTCACAATACGGAAATGTTTAATTTGCAGGGATTCTCATGTGGGTTCGGACCTCAGCTGTACTCTGAACTCCTTTCTGCAGGACGTGGCTTCTTTCTTTCCTTCTTTTTCTCTGGACGAGGACATGGCTGCTGGCTCCTGCATTTAAGTTGAGTCTCCCCAGATGGCCCTCCTGTGGGACAGATGAGTCTCCTGGAGGTCTTGACCAGGAGACCATGACTTCCACCTACCTGAGATTAAATTTAGGTCCAAATTTGAGAAAACAAACGGGAAAAACCAAGGATGTGCTATTGGAACGATCTGGATTTGGAGGTCAACACAGAGAAGCGTGTGCTGCTGGAGGAGAGGTTCTCCGGAAGCCGCTCCCTCACCTGGGCTGTCCCGGGCCGTAGGACCACCGCGCAGGCAGAGCTGAGGACCTCAAGGCAGAAGCAGGAGCAAAAGGGCTTCGGGGATTGAGGGTTCCTCACTGCATCTCACTGCTCATGACTTCAGCATTTTCATTGACTGGATTATTCGGAACGATTCCTCCTTTAGCAGACATACGTTCTGCAGAGACTGCATGTAGGATCCCTGTTTTTCCGAGCAATGGTGGAAGAGGAATCGCCATCTAGGTGTAATAAAGCGGCCAGAAGCGCAGCTATTTTAAGCCTCGTTGTTGTGAGTCTTCATAAGCGGCTCAACAGATTTCTTTTAATAGCTTTAGAAAGGCATTAATATGCTTGAAGAACAAACACAAGAAATTCAGAATGGGGACACATATATTGGTAAAATATCTTCTAGGCAGTAATCCTAGGGCTCAATTTCCCTGCTGCAATATGCAAACTAATGCATTAGCTAAAAGTACTTTTTTATTTTACCAGAGCTTGAACTTTCCTTAACTCAAATTGGTAGTGACTACGCATGTAACTATTCACATTCCTTTTTTTCCTCCCTAAAATAGTCCCTTCTAATGCTGAACCCTTAAAAGAGCATTTTTAAAATCAATTTATTATTTGCATTTAAAAATGGATCTGTCAGGCTACAATGAAATCATCTCAAATTTAGTCCACACTGAGTTCTTTTCTGTGAACTTAAAACATGTACAGTCATACAATTTAGCACATAATTTCTGTTCTCTTACTTTGTTCTCTAATTGGTGTGTGTGTGTGTGTGAGAGAGAGAGAGAGACTTCCTTCCCCATCACCCAATCTAAACTATAATAGTCTATGCTTTCTGAGAGACTAAAACCTGTAGTTTATACTTTCTCATATTTTCCTGTTCTTCACATAAACACCCTAGCATGATGCTGACTTCAGGTTAAGATATACATTTTGATTATTAAGTAGTTACAAAACAAGTTTAGCTTCAGGTTTGAAAAAAGCATGGTGAGCTTCAGGGACAGATCATAGAGGACTCTTTGTTTTCCTTATTCCATGAAGGATGGGAGGGAGGCAGAAACAGAGAAAAAGCACACGTTTGACAAAATTGGTGATTTTAGAAAAGATAGCCCCCACTCTCCGTTTGTAGTTTCAAGCAATTGTTATGACTTTCACAGAGTTCACTCAGCCAATCAATCACGTGCCTTTGGGTCATTGAGAAAGGTTTAACTGCATGAAAACTCAGAGGCTCGAATCATTTTTTAAGAAGAACAAGGAAATCGTTTCAAATCCTGTCGCCGGTTCTGCCTACATTCACTCAATGGTTTGCTGTCTCGGTGTTGGGATTTTGCTCTGGCGTCTTGGAGAGTAAGCCGTTAGATCCAGGAAAGGGAGGTGGGAGGGTTGGCCTCGTTAATGTCCCTGAAGTAGGGTGCCAATCCCCGGCTGACTGGAAGCTGCACAGATATGCAGACGTAGCATTTCTGTTGCCTTATTGTTATTTTCTCAGACCAACCAGGTTTTATTTAAATCATCACAGCAGCACCGTCCCTTGAAGATGGTGCCTCTGCTACTTCCGTAGAGTCTGTTTTCAAGCTGGAGAATTCTTCCTAGAGTTGAGCCTTCTCTGCCCACAGCTTTCTAATCTCACTGCTTCTAGGGGCGGCGCCTTATCTTGATGGGCAGGGCTTTGTGTGTGCAAATGCCTCTGAGGAAGAAGTGGAGGTCCTTTAAGTAATCCAAAGCGTACCCCAACAGGGTTCTATTTTGATCCCTATCTGGATAGCCCTGCCGTGATGGGCGATGGATTTATTCACAGAAGTTCTATTAGCCCGCCAAAGCCTCCCTCCATGAGAGAGGAGCACACACTCCTGAAACTTGTAAAGCCTCGCAGAACTGGTTTGAAAGTTCGGCTGGCTTTTAAAATTAGCAAGTTTAGTATTTTGGCACAACTTTACAGATAAAACATTTTGGTTAAATTTGGGAGGTTTTTTTGGTTTGGGGTCTTGGGCTTGCCTTTGTTTTGTTTTGATAATTCTCTAAAAGCGGCCTGATCTTTTGAGGGCAATGAACCAGTTCTGATTTTTCGAGAGCTTCTTCTTGGACAGGGAAATGTATTAGTAATGGTACTATTCATTATTCATTAGTTTTCTGCATGCACACAGAGCTGTACTGAACAGAATTCAAGTAAAAAAAAACAATAAAAGCATCTATTTCAGCTTCTAAAATGACAGTTGTCTCTTCACTGTGTAGCCTGTATGTTGCGTCAGTGAACACCGCAAATGAGATGAGCCAGTTTAAACTGCTGTGGATGCAGACAGTCACGATGGGATTTTTTTTCTTTTGGAACAAACATAGGTAGCTCACCTGGGAATGAAAACACCCCTATGGACCCCTATCACTGAATACCCCTATCACTGAAAGTAGATATAAGACCAAGTTGTGTAAAAGCCGCTTTAGGATTTGTGAGGATTAATTTTATGTGTCAACTTGACTAGGCTATTGTGCCAAACTTTTTGGTCAATACCAGCCTAGATGTCACCGTGAAGGTGTTTTTTAGGTGCAATTAGCATTGAATTCAGTGGACTTGGAGTAAAGCACATTGTTCTCAGTTATGTGGGTGGGCCTCGTCCCATCAGTTGAAGACCCTACCAGGAAAGACTAAAGGCCCTCAGAGATGCGATCCCCTAGGGCCCTCAGAGATGGGATCCCCAAGGGCCCTCAGAGATGGGATCCCCAAAATCGCAACTTAGAAACCCTGCCTGAGTGTCTGGCTCGCTGGCCTGTGGAATCTCGACTCAAGATGGCTGCATTGATGCTTCCCTAACTGGGGCTGCTGGCCTGTCCTACAGACTGCAGACCCACCAGGCCCCCCAAATGGGTGCATCAATGCCTTGCATCAGTTGCCCTCTTCCCTGTCCCATATACGCACGTGTCCCATATATGCATGTGTCCAATATATGCACGTGTCCTACATATGCACGTGTCCAATATAAGCACACGTCCAATATACGCACGTGTCCCATATACACATGTGTGCCATATACACACGTGTCCCATATATGCACGTGTCCCATATACACACGTGTCCCATATACTCACGTGCCCCATATATGCACGTGTCCAATATTTGAACGTGTCCCACATACACAAGTGTCCAATATACGCACGTGTCCTACATATGCACGTGTCCGATATAAGCACATGTCCAATATACGCACATGTCCCATATACGCATGTGTGCCATATACGCACTTGTCCAATATACACACGTGCCCCATACAAGCACATATCCCATATATGCACGTGTCCCTTATATACACGTGTCCCATATACGCGTGTCCTATGGGTTTGGTTTCTCAGGAGAAGCCTGACTGATACGAATGTCACATGCTTAGAGCCTCTTAATTGACAGTATTTATGTTAAAACAATTCTTTTTCTTCCTGAGTAGCTTGAGTTAAGAGGGAAAAACATATAAAATTATAATATAAAATTATAAAAATATAAAAATAAAAATATAAAATATATCTTGACAGTTACAACAAAACACTTCATATTGCCCAGTGTTTGTAAGATGGGTGTCTGTGTACCATTTTAAGAGAAACAATTTGTAAAATAAAATATTTAGGGAAACCAGAAGTAACTAAATATTTTAAACAACAACAAAAGAAATTCGCTTAAACCAGTGTGTAGATTCAGACATGTAAGTGGTCAAATAGGAACAGTTAACTTGTATAAAGAAACCTCCTCAGAAAAACAAAACTGTACAGTTCAGTAAAGAAACAAAACACTGTATCCGTTTGCTAAAAGTGATGGTAAAACTTACAACTTCACTGAAAAACATTTGTTTTGTGAACAAGTGGCATTTGTTGATCAGCCTCAGTCCACATCATAACTATGTTGTTATAGAATGACCAGAAAAGGGCGGGCGTGGTGGCTCACGCCTGTAATCCCAGCACTTTGGGAAGCCGAGGGCAGATCACTCGAGGCCAGGAGTTCAAGACCAGCCCTGGCCAACATCATGAAACCCCGCCTCTACTAAAAATACAAAAATTAGCCGAGCATGGTGGTGCATGCCTGTAATCCCAGCTACATGGGAGGCTGAGGTAGGAGAATCGCTTAAACCTGGGAGGCAGAGGTTGCAGTGAGCTGAGATGGCGCCACTGCACTCCAGCCTGGGTGACAGCAAGACTCTGTCGAAAGAAAGAAAAGAGAAAAGCAAGGAGGGAGGGAGGGAAGGGAAGGAAGGGAGAAAGAAAGAAAGAGAGAGAGAAAGAAAGAAAGAAAGAGAGAGAGAGAGAGAGAAAGAAAGAAAGAGAAAAGAAGTGTCACCAGGCACTCCAGCCTGGGTGACAGCAAGACTCTGTCGAAAGAAAGAAAAGAAAAGAACAGAGAAAAGCAAGGAGGAGGGAGGGAGGGAGGGGAGGGAGGGAAGGGAAGGGAAGGAAGGGAAGGAAGGGAGAAAGAAAGAAAGAAGAAAGGAAGGAGAAAAGGAAGGAAGGAAGGAAGGAAGGAAAAGAGGGAGGGAGGGAAGGAGGAAGGAAGGAAGGAAGGAAGGAAGGAAGGAAGGAAGGAAGGAAGGAAAGAAAAAGAAAACCAGAAAAGAAGAAGGCGGGCTTCAGAGCCCAAGCAGGAGCAGAGAGAATGCTGGCCATCTCAGCCGCCCTACCTCGGAGCTGAGGAGCCAAAGCAGGCCATTTCATGGCACATTTAAATCAAAATAAGCATGACTGACGCTGATAGCCTCTGAGGCTAGATATAACCTTCCCCAAGAAGCCTGTCTATGGTGGGACAAGAAAAGCCTTTGCCCCGATTGTCTGGAGCTCAGACATCAACCAGGGAAACACCTGCTCCTGGGGAAGCGACAGCGTGAGGGCTCCCATTGCAGAAACGAAGTGATTCCTTGTGATGTCATAAAATGCACCTCTACTTTCCACATAATTAATTAACATCAAGTCCATTTCTGAGACTTCTCAGGTTGGACTTTAGAAGCAGAAATTTCTGTATAAGCCGATAGGGAAAAAAGTAAGATAATACTTTTATTTATATGATGTGTAAAGTTCACAAAGCCCTGTTCCCAACTCATTCTTATTTTGATTCTCACAATAATCTCAGGTAATAGGAAAAGCAGGCATTTGTATCATCTTTGATGAGCAGGAAAAATGAGGTTCTGAGAGCCTGAACAGACTTGGGCAAGTGGGGACAGCCCTTCTTGGCAGAGCTGGGGGTGGGTCCCAGGTCTCCTGACTCCTAATCCAGTGCTTTTTTGGTAACGTCTTATAGTTGTCTCACACAATGGTGAAATATGATGCAATGGGTGTTTTGATTTCTCTAACTAGGAGTGGACTTTTGAAGTCAGACTGATATAGAGAGGATGACAGAGTGTACTCACTTTTCACAGGTGGAGAGGGACTAACCACGTACTAAATAAGCTCTGCTTCTTCAGAAATATAAAACATTTCTGTGGCATAACAGGTCCGACTCCGCTGCAGCAAACAAGGGTTTGTGTCGGGAATGCTGGCTGCACCCACATGCGAGATCCCAGTTCTTCTCTGACCACAACCTCCATGCCTTTGCCATCCCCCAGCACACCCAGGTGTCTTGAGAACCACCCTTTTGTTCCAATCACAGCTGATGAGCCACGCTGCCTATGGGCCTAGCCATTACAGTGGGTCAGTGCTGATGCGGGTTTTCTGCCACTAGGGGGTTGTGAGTAGTTTGAGCCTTGTTCTTTCAGGCCCCTGGAAATTATCATTGTCAGAAAGCAAACCTGATTAGGGCTTAGCTGATTAACAAAATTTGCTCTAAGAACATCGTAAAGAAATTCATTCACTTAACTGAAAACCCTTCAAATACAAATAACACACAGTAAAACACTATATATGCATGAAGAGTGTCTGAGAAAGAGGAGGGCTAATGGAAATAAAAGACTAGTTTGTCACCCCGATGTCACAGAGAGAGCTCTTGTGCTCTGGAGCGAGACATTCTGGGTCTTGTGTTTTGCTTTCCTTAAAGGACAGAGCGTATAATTAACTAGCAGATTTCGTAAGGAAGTTTGAGAACCTTGGAAGGTGCAGCGGTTCCATGAAAACAATGTAACACCACAGACAAACATCATGTCTGCCAAAAATAGAAGGACACCCTTATAAAGCATTTAGAAAGTACACGAAGCTATCTCCCAACAAAACGATTCACCTGTCATTTGCCTGTGAAGTCAGATCCACTCTTTTATATCCACTTATTTCTCTGCAGCTTCCACTTCTTATCCTCCTGGGCTCTTCTTTTGCCATTTGCACAAATACATACTTAAACGTGACATACGTGTGAAAGGATATGGTCCAATGTTGGCATCAGAGGGTCTCTCCATCCTCTCTCCGAATCTCACTCGTCAGCTGCAGAAAGTCTCTGCCTTTTCTGCCTTCCTCCCTTTGCTTGTTGTGGCAGCACCCACCTGGAGATGGGAGCTGCACACTGGATGCCAAGGCACCGTCTCAGGGCACCACAGGGCTCCAAGGAGCCGATCCTTACTGGAGGTGCCTTTCAGGGAGCATGAGGATACCCAGACGTGAGTTAGGAGGATGACCTTGCATGACCTTGGCAAAGTGAATTTGACCTGAGTCACCATATTGGAAGACTTCGGCAAATGGAAGAGCCTCTGAATGGCTCCCACTACTCTGCAGATAAAGCACTGTCACCCCCGATGGCAGAAATGCATCCAGGAACTCCTGGGTGCCACCTCAGATTTCTTAGGATGAGCTCTGATGACTCACAGGATGGAGTCTGTAACCATGGGTCCCCCATGTGTGTACTGGCGTCCTGGAGATGGTCATTCATCCACAACACCTCACAGGCATCTACAACCACCCCATGATAATCCGTAAAGAACCAGTGTCTCTAAACTATCACTGGATACTTAGGGTTTTGATGTTTTTATGTCAATGCCACTGTAATATGGATTGAGCACCTGCTGTGTACTCTAGATAACAGATCCATATCTATGCCCATATTCACCAGCTGCTAGCACCTTTGCCACCACCTTATTATGCTATTGTTATTTCTGTTGAGTAGAAGAATAGCTGTGATTCTTGATAAATTAATAATTTCCTTCTCACTACTAGTAAGACACACAGCTAGAGGCTGGATGTAAGCCCAAATTCATTAACTCATGCTGTAAATGCTTATTGGGAACCTGCTATGAGTCTAAATGTAATGTTTATTTCATCACATCAAAGCGTTTCTACTCCAACTCCCTTCTTTGAAAGATGACGAAATTGAAGGCCAGAAGAGAACTTTCCCAATTAACTAAGCTAGTAACTGGCAGAGACAACATTAGGTTCCAGGTAACTGATTCCAGTTCATTTCTAACTGTTTCTTTAATGAGCCTGTATATTCTAATGAGTGCCTTTTCAAGACATCCTTAACAATTTCTTTTATCTTAATAAATAATCTAAGAACTCCTCCAGATGCTATTAACATGAAAATTCCTGGATTATGTCCAGCCAAGCAGAATATGAACGTCAATATTCCAGTGATCAGAGTGGACAAAACTAAGTAGGCAGTTCCATTTCAAGAACTCTCTCTCAATGAAGTGTTTCTGTCCAGAGAAACAGAAATCCAGACATTACACCAGCAATATTGGGTAGGAGGGGAAGGAGGAAGACGAGGGGAAGGAGGAAGACGAGGGGAAGGAGGAAGATGAGGGGAAGGGTGGAGGATGATATATAGATACATGAATAATTCCTGCCCCTCAAGAGCTGGTTGAGTTGGAAAGAATGACACCACATGAAAATGAACATACAAGACATAATTTGAAATCAATTTTCAAGTAAACTCAGCATCTTCTCAGGGGTTCCTTGACAGCAAAAAGAAGATTATATGTTCTGAGGCACTCGGGTCCTTAGATAAAGGTCTATTTATTCTATATGTAAGAAAGGCATGTGAAATTTTGGTTTTTCAAACCCAGGATGTGAACTCATATTTCCACTGACAACCCATTAGGTGACACATCTGCTAGTTGAGTTCCCTGGCAGCGAGAAGACAGAGAATAGAACATTGACGATAGTGTGATGTGGTCAATCATGGAAGGCTCCCTGCAGGAAGCAATTCTTCAGCTCCATCTTCAGCATCATCTTTTGGAAAAAGAAGAAGTCAGATTTCGTATCAGGGATGTCTCTGACTGAGGTCCAACAGCCTGCATTTTCTCTGTGCTTCTGTTTGCATTCTGTCTGAGCAGGTGTGCATGAGGACGGAGGAAGGACACACAAAGGAAGCAAGAGCAGGAGGAAATGAACAGGCTCTTGAACATGGATGAAAGGGAGAGTAAGCACAGCAGGATGTGACTGAGGACGAAAGAATGCATGGAGATGAGATCTGCTCGAGGCTGGGTACAGGAGCTCCCACAGTGGCGGGGACAGTAATTCGCCGTCATTAGCTCCTGCTCAGCTCTAAGTGACTGCTCATGGCTCCTGTCATGCTGGTGGTGGCGGAGGGTGGTGTTTTTGCAAAACTAGATGAGAGTGCCTTGTGCGTGCTAGGCATTCAAGGAAGGCTCCACTGAACCTGTGCATCCTAGTTTCTAGGGACTCAACAATTGTCCTTAGTCCTCGGTTTTCTAAAAGTCCACTCTCTCTTCAAAAGGTAAAACTCCTCATGTTTGGCAGCTCATTAAGAAAAACGAATAACCAGGTAAGTAATTTAGAGAATGCAGTGAAGCATCCACATGTATTACAGACACAAGAATAAAACACTTTATCATTTTTGCAGAAGAGATACTCAATGTTAAACAAAAGAAAAACAAATTAAAAATAGTAAAAAAAAAAAATGTGTCTCCATTGATCTTCTCTAAGTGCTTGAAATTTGCAGAGAGGGGGCTGAAGACCGAAGCCTTCTTGTGAATGAGGATGCCTCTTACTAACAGGAGGAGCTGTGAATGGGTTGAGCAGGACAGCCTCGGAGCAGGTTGAGGGCCGCTTTTGCCACATTAGCTCGGGCTGCTGAGTCTGATCATCAGCCGTGAAGGACAGCGGGGGCTCCTGGAGCCTGTGAGCCAGGGACTCCTGAGCACAGCCCGTGGATGGGGAAGCTCTGGATGGCCATGGACCGCACTCGCTGCTGTTTGTCCCTCTGTGTTGTTGCTGGGTCACAGTCCCACAGACCGCCTCCAAGCAGCCCTTCTGCCCATGGCCATCCCCCAGAGGCCCAGGTGGGCACCTCCCAATTCATGAGCCAGTGCAAAGGCTCACACTAGCTGAGGAGGTGGACGAATGCCCTGTCAACACCCACGACCATGCTGACCACTGCACAAAAGGCCCTCAACAGGAGTGGCCAGACCAGCAAGATAGGTCCCTGAGCCCTGGCAAGCCACTAGTTCCACACCCAGCCACTGATCCAGCAGGAAGCTCCTGATTCCGGAACCTGAGTCCAGTCCCACAGGTCTAGCTGGTGCCTGCTCTGCCTGTCTTTGGTGTCCCACACCGGCCAGCAGGAAGCTCCTGATTCCAGAACCTGAGTCCAGTCCCACGGGTCTAGCTGGTGCCTGCTCTGCCTGTCTCAGGTGTCCCACACCGGCAAGGCTCCCTCTGGGGCGGGGGCTGCTCAAGGGAGCCACTGAAATTGCCCCATCCCGTTGGCCCCTGACCACCACCTGCCCGCAGCACCTGCTTTCCCGTGGGCACCCAGTCCGTGTTCTCTGCTTCCCTCCTGCGTGCAGGAGCACGGGAGGCTGCATGCTCCTCAGCGGCCCTGGCCTGGTGAAGGACAGACAGACGCCGCCTGAGGAACCCACGGTTCCGCAATCACAGAACCAGTCTTAGAGAAATCAGGTAAGTCAATGAGGTGGACTCTGGCTGCCCCAGCCCCAGCTGGCTGTGTCCTGGCCTTCAGCTACTTGAGGATCTAAATGCACCTCCCCCGTGAAGACCTGTCCTTAGGAAGAAATCTCCTTTGAAAATTCCTCAGCAACTTGCAGGGAAATGCAGTAATAGGTGAAGAAAGGATCCAGTGTGAGTCATTTACACCTCAAATGAAATAAGTCAAAGCATCACGTCTTCCAGTAGTGTTTCCAGTGGAAGCCACGTCCCGGAGATGCATCAGTGGTGAGCCGGTTCCAGAGGTGTTTGGCCAGCACGAGCAGGTGCTCCAAGCCGGATCGCCCGGCTCCGCATGCTCCGCCCTAGGCCACCACGCATCACTGTCTTCTATGATGTTTGACTTCTGTGAGCAGGTCTTACCTTCTCAGCTGGATTGGAAGTCTTTGAAAAACAGGCCGTCTGCCCTATATCCCCTCCCTGCCCCACCTTGCCTGGAACAGAGGCCTCGGACGTGGCAGAGCAATAGAACTCTGCTGCACGAAGAGCGGAAGGGAACCGTGGAGGCGGCGACCCGCCCTGCCCTGTCAGATAGGCAGCTATGCTGGGAGTCTTGCGTGCTCTCTGCTTATTCTCCAGGCGCTGCACAGGGAGCCTGGTGAGGAGGGAGGGCTTGGCAGGCTCCTGGGCTCGCCCTTGCCTGGCACCAAGGAGCCCGCTGTTATTTCTGTGTGTTCCAGGCATACACTCCAGCACCACTAGGGTACATTTTAGAACATTCCGGGGGCAGTTAGCACCTGGTCACCTGGTAGAAAAATAAAAAGGGCCTGAGCATTTCCTAAGCGGGGCCTGGTAGAAAAATAAAAAGGGCCTGAGCATTTCCTAAGCGGGGCCCCTGGGCGCCTCCTCTCTCCACCTGGAGGGCGCATGGCGGGGAAGAATCGTCAGGAATCAGCGGCTTCACCGCCTCACCGCTGTTCTAGAAGCAGGATGGAGACTGGCGGGCGTTTCTCGGGCAGCATCCCTGTAGGTGCGGGGAGCCCGCCCCTTGTCCCCTCCAGCCCTCCAGTATGGAGTCAGTCCAGGCGTCAGCACCCCCGGGCACCCCTCCCAGCGGGGAAGCCCGCGGGCGGGGCGTTTCCCTGGGCCTCAAGGGAGGCATCACCGCGCAGATGAACAGCAGCCGGTGCTGGGGCTCAAGTCAGAACCAGCGCGTCTCTCACTAGGACCACGGACTGAAGCCGCTCTCTAGCAGCTCAGCCCCACGACTGTTCCCCTGCGAGAAAGGAGGGGGAAAGAAAGCAGGTTCGTGGGCCATTTTCCAGTTTTTCTTTTTTGCCGAAAGAAAACAACTAAAAACTTCCACCTTGTGGCACCTGCCCTGAGGTACATGTTTATTTCTGTCATCTGCAGTGGTGTGGCCTGTATCCCCGCCTCCCCCCAGGGCACCAGGTGGAACGCGGGGAAGGAGGAAGAGGAGAGGAAGGAGGAAAAGGAGGGGAAGGAGGAAGAGGAGGGGAAGGAGGAAGAGGAGGGGAAGGAGGAAGAGGAGGGGAAGGAGGAAGAGGAGGGGAAGGAGGAAGAGGAGGGGAAGGAGGAAGAGGAGGGGAAGGAGGAAGAGGAGGGGAAGGAGGAAGAGGAGGGGAAGGAGGAAGAGAAAGCCCAGAGCAGAGGCGGGGTCAGCCACACAGGTAGAGTCTGGAGAAATACATATGCCAGGGGTAGAAAAACAACCCACTTAAATCTGGGGGACTCTAGGGAACACACTCACGATTCGATTCCTGAAAACTTTCAGTTATACATGAAGTTTCTGGAAAGAAAATCTTGGCCCCAAATCTAAGTGGACAGCCTTACAGCCAATTTCCCAGCCCCACCTCTTTAAAAGCCCCACTTCTGAGCGGATAAAGGCAGAAATCAACTCGCTTTAGTTATTTATGGCCTTTAAACCAAAGAAACAGAATGTCTGAGTGTCCTGAGCATCTCTCGGTGTATGTGTGTGTAAAAGCGATTTTGGTGGTCAGCAATTTCAGGCCACCGAGATTCGAGATTCACGTGTCAATGTCATCAACACAAAACCAGACAAGCATGTGGCCGTGGACACTAAAGAGCCCTTGCGCAGAACTAGGTATTTTTTGAGTCTCAAAGGAGACTAACTGCAACTTGGAGACACAGCAGCCACTGCAACATCTCAGGACAAACACAAAAGTTCCATTTAAAAAAAAAGAAAGATCTAGAAGGAGAGCAAATTCTCCTGGAGTCATTCTCTCGCACCTCACCTTACTGGCTTTTAGAAGGACATGGAAATGAAGTGATATTCCTGGTTTCTGTAAACCCACGAACAAATAAAAGGTAAAAGTCACTACTTCTTTACTCTGAGAAGTTCAAGCGCCAAGGCCTTCACCTTGGCAGAGTGAATTACCTTTTTATTTTAATAAACAGCCCAGTTCCATTAAGTTTCCTGTGCCCTACCAACTTGTGCCAGAATCATTTTGGCCACTAAGCCAGTATCTGTCATAAAGGTGTAGGAGCTACGTGTCTCTTTAATTTTCCTGTTTGTTTGTTTGCTGCTGTGATTTATAGGAGAGGTATAGTATCTGCTGTATCTGGATACTGACAGTAGCAACTATATAACTGGGTTTTCTTGTTTTTTGCAGGCAATAGCTCATTTCATTCTTTTATCTCTAATTAGTAGTAAAGTATAGAAGTTATAAATTCTGCTGGACGCAGTGGTTCACACCTTTAATTCCAGCACTTTGGGAGGCAAGCTGGGCGGATCACCTGAGGTCAGGAGTTTGAGACCCGCCTGGCCAACATGGCGAAACCCCGTCTCTACAAAAAATACAAAAATTAGCTGGGCATGGTGGCACATGCCTGTAATCCCAGCTATTCAGGAGGCTGAGGCAGGAGAATCACTTGAACCCAGGAGGCGGAGGTTGCAATGAGCCAAGATTGCACCATTGCACTCCAGCCTAGGTGACAAGAGCGAAACTCCATTTCAAAAAAAAAAAAAAGAAAAAAAATTCATTCTCCTTAAAAAATATAATATTACAGATAAAGTTCCCTTGACTGCTGTCCAACTTTGGTTCTCTCCCCCTTCCCCAGGGGTGTCCCCCCAGCTACCCTTGTGGGCCTTGTCTCTTCCCCATACAATTCTGTGCACCTTGCTCCTTTGTGTTTGTGTGTGCATGGGTGCATTATCACACTCTAAATGTATTCTCCAACATTATTTTTTATTTTACTTTGGTAATTTTTCAAATTAATAAACTTTATTTATTTATTTTTTTTTTTTGAGATGGAGTCTCGCTCTGTCGCCCAGGCTGGAGTGCAGCGGTGCAATCTCGGCTCACTGCAAGCTCCGCCTCCTGGGTTCACGTCATTCTCCTGCCTCAGCCTCCTGAGTAGCTGGGACTACAGGCGCCCGCCACCACGCCGGGCTAATTTTTTGTATTTTTAGTAGAGACGGGGTTTCACTGTGTTAGCCAGGATGGTCTCGATCTCCTGACCTCGTGATCCTCCCGTCTCGGCCTCCCAAAGTGCTGGGATTACAGGCGTGAGCCACCGCGCCCGGCCAATAAACTTTATTTTTTTAGAGCAGTTTTAGGATCACAGCAAAATTGTGCAGAAGGCACAGAGATTATATACCCTGTCCCCAAGTATGCACAGCCTCCCCTACCATCAAATCCGCCACCAGAGAGTACATTTATTACAATCCATGAAGGTATACTGACCCATCATGATCACCCAAAGTCCGTAGTTTACATTGGAGCTCACTCTGCATGTTATACATTCTGAGTTTAGACAAATGTATGATGACATATATTCACTGTTATAGTATACACAGTAGTTTCATTGTCCTAAAAATAACCCCTTCCCTCTAACCCCTGACAACCACTGATTTGTTTTTACTGTCTTCATAGTTTTGCCTTTTCCAGAGTGTCATCTACTTGGAATCAGGCAGTGTGTAGTCTCTTCAGATTGGCTCTTTTCACTTAGTAATATGCATTTAAGGTTCCTCTGTGTCTTTTCATGGCTTGGTTGTTCATTTCTTTTTAGTGCTAAATGATATTCCATTGTCTGGATGTACCACTGTTTATCTCTTCACCTACTGAAATACATCTTGATTGCTTCCAAGTTTTGACAATTAAGAATAAAGCTGCTATAAACATCCAAGTGCAGGTTTTTATGTGGACACAAAAAGTTTCCAGCTCCTTTGGGTAAATCTCAAGGAACATATGGTGAGGGTAGGTTTTTGTTCGTAAGAAACTACCAAACTGTCTTCCAAAGTGGCTGTACCATTTTGCATTCCCACCAGCAACGAATGAGCGTTCCTGTTGCTCCACATCCTTGCCAGCATTTGTTGTTGTCAGTGGTCTGGATGCAGCCATTCTCATAGGTGTGCTGTGGTGTCTCGCTGTTGCTTTTATTTACATTTTCCTGAGGACAGGTAATGTGAAGCTTATCTGCCATCCTTCTGTATGTCTTCTTTGGCAGGGTGTTTGTTTAAGCCTTTTGCTCATTTTTCAGGAATGTTTCTTGTTCTCCTATTATTAACTTCAAGAGTTCTTTGTATATTTGGATAACAGTCATTTATCAAATGTGTTTTTTACAAATATTTTCTCCCAGTCTGTGGCCTGTATTTTCATTCTTTTAGCATTGTCTTTCACAGAGCGTAAGTGTTATATTTTAAGGAAGTCCAGCTTATCAATTATTTATTGTATGGATTGTGCCTCTGGTGTTGTCTCTAAAATGTCCTCATCATACCCATGGTCATCCAGGTTTTCTTCCATGTTATCTTCTAGGAGCTTTATAATTTTGCATTTTACATTTATGTATATAACCTATTTTGAGTTAATCTTTGGGAAGGGTGTAAAGTCTGTGTCTAGATTTATTTTTTGGCATGACAATGTCCACTTGTTCCAGTACCATTTGTTGAAAAGACTATCTTAGCTCTGTTGTATTGTTTTTGCTCCTTTGTCAAAGATCAGTTGAGTATTTTTATGTGGTTCTATTTCTGGGCTCTCTACTCTGTTCTATTTTTCTTTTGCTAATACCACACTACCTTGGTTACTGTAGCATCAGTCTTCCAACTTTGTTCTTCTCCTTCAGTATTGAATTGGTTATTTTGGGCCTCTTGCCTCTTCATATGCACTTTAGAATCAGTTGGTCAATATTCACAAAATAACTTTCTGGGATTTTGGTTGGAATTGCATTGAATCTCTGGATCAAGTTGGGAAGAACTGGTATCTTGACAATATTGAGTTTTCCTATCCATGAGCATGGAATATCTCCCAATTTATTTAATGCTTTGATAGCTTTCATCAGAGATTCATAGTTTTTGTCATATAGATTTTATACATATTTTGTTAGATTTACAGTTAAGTATTTCATTTTTGTGGTGCTAATGTAAATAGTATTGTGTTTTTAATTTCAAATCTCACTTGTTCATTGCTGGTATATGGGACAGCAATTTACTTTCATGTATTAACCTTGTATCCTGCAACCTTGCTATAATCACTTACTAGTTCCAGGAATTTTTTTGTTGATTCTTTCAGATTTTCTACATAGATGATCATGTCATCTGTGAAAAAGACAGTTTTATTTCTTCCCTCCCAATCTGTATGCCTTTTATTTCCTTTTCCTGTCTTAATGCATTAACTAAGACTTGTAATGTTGAAAAGCAGTGGTGAGAGGGGATATCTTTGCCTTGTTCCTGATCTTAGCAGGAAAGCTTTGAGTCCCTCACCATTATGTGTGATATTAGCTGTTAGAGTATTTGTAAAGGAAGTTAAAGATATTCTCCTTCATTCCTAGTTTGCTAGCAGTTATCATGAATGGGTGTTTGATTTTGTCAAATATTTTTCTGTGGCTATTGTTATGATCATGTGATTTTTCTTCTTTAGCCCGTCGATGTGATGAGTTATATGAATTGATTTTTGAAAGTTGATCCAGCCTTGCATACCTGGGGTATATCCCACCTGTTCATGGTATATAATTCTTTTTATATTTTTTACACATTTTTATACATGTGATTCTTTTTATGCAATTTACAATGTTTTGTTGAGGATTTTTGCATTTATATGTTCATGAGAGATACTGTTCTGTAGTTTTTTTTTGTAATGTCTTTGTCTGGTGGTATTCATTTTTTAAGACATAGCTGCCTCCTACAAAACAGCCCAACTAAAAAAGTATGTTATTTCTATTTTCATTTTTTTTTAGAGAACACTCAGGAGACACAAGCTATCTTTAACAGCAAAATAAAACCAAAAAGTACCCTTTAGCTTATTGTTCAGAACTAGTTGCTTAAAATACATTTTTACATTCATAGTAAAATCAGTTGAAGCCAAGTGCACATGATAATGCCTAATTAACAGCAATCTCTTACATCTGAAAAGTATTTCATAATATCTCACTTCTCTCATTTTGCACAAGTGTGCTGGTGGTATCATGATTCCATTTGCTGACCAGGAAACAGTGACTCAGCCAATGACTGTCTTGCCTAAGGTAGAGTAAAGGCTGAACACGAATGTTCTAATTCCTGATCCAGTTCTTCCACCAGGAATCCAAATTTTCTTCTAGGGCCTTTCTCCTGCTTCCCTCAATCCCAGTTTTTCGGTCCTTATTCACTGATGGCCTCCCTACAGAAGCCTGAGCACAATCCAGCCCAACAAAAGCCAGAGGCATTATTGCTTCAACCTGCTTTTATTTACTCCCTTCCACCCACCTGGCCAACTCGAATCCACTGGCTTGGGAATCAGGTCATATTCCCAGACATGTGACTCATAAACTGTTGTCGCTGGGATGCCTTAGCCAGGGCCACCAGGTTTCATGGTGCTCCAGCTATCCTGTCCAGGCCACTTCTGCACCGTGGCCTCAGGCATCTGGGTAGTGAGGAGCGACACACTCCCTGCACCTGCCTGTGGCAGATCTAAAATTAAGACCCGATATGATATGCTCCCTTGATATCTGGTAAAACTGGGAGGGCCTTGAATGACCTAGACACAAGTTCCCATCCCCACCCCATTCCTGTGGATAACGTCCCCTGACCAAACAGCCCTCCTTCCCATGGGGACCAGGCACAGTTCCCACTAATCCTTGAGCAGGGGCCAGCCATGAGATTATTCAAACAAGTCAACACACCCCCATAGGAACGAGGGGCCACCCCCCACCCGTTTTTTTTTTTTTTTTTTTTTTGAGACAGAGTCTCGCTCTGTCGCCCAGGCTGGAGTGCAGTGGCGCAATCTCGGCTCACTGCAAGCTCCACCTCCCGGGTTCACGCCATTCTCCTGCCTCAGCCTCTCCAAGTAGCTGGGACTACAGGCGCCCGCCACCACGCCCGGCTAATTTTTTTTTGTATTTTTAGTAGAGACGGGGTTTCACCGTGGTTTCGATCTCCTGACCTCGTGATCCGCCCGCCTCGGCCTCCCAAAGTGCTGGGATTACAAGCGTGAGCCACCGCGCCCGGCCCCCACCCTTGATACTACAAAGCCACCTCCCCCAGCCCTGCTGATTCACTCTGCTCCCGTACATAACCCTGTGTGGCCCCATGTGGCATGCGGCGTCCTCCTACCTGGGCTGTGAGGAATAAACTGTTGTCCATTTCATCTGCTCAGTGTCAGTTGCTGTTTGTTCGGACATCCCTGTAGCCCCAGGGAGGGAATCCCTGCCTCCCCAACAGAGAGAGTAGGAAGTGATGGAAACGCCTCTCCATGGTCACCCCATTTCTGGGATTCATCTTCCACCTTCATGGTTACAGCTCAGTTCTATAGCTTATCTTGTCAATTGCAGGCAAACACAGCCGGTATTGGACCTGACCCTGCTCTGGGCCCCACGCCCTTTAGCAGGGCCCTGTGTACGCCTAGCTCTGGAGCTCCACCTGCCCTGGAAGCTCTAGCCTGCAGACGGTGTTCTTGCAGTTCACATAAAAATGGCTCTAACCCTCAAGTCCTCAGAAGTCAGCCATCCTGAAGTTCCCGGTGGCCACGCCCTGACTCCTGGGTCAGACGCACTGATGGGATCAGCTTCTGGAGCTGCACCTGCGCACTCTCAGAAGCTTTTCTATCCCACCTGCATCTCAGCCTCCCTTTCAGCCTTAACAGCAGATTTCTGCCCTGTGTGCCATTTCTCTATTCTGCTACCCAAATAGGTCCCTAGTTAACCTTGGAAAATTAAATATTTGAGTTTGTTTGTTTTTAAGAAAGGTAATTTCTATTTTGTATTTATTTATTTAAGACAGAGTCTTACTCTGTCGCCCAGGCTGGAGTGCAGTGGCACAATCTCGGCTCACTGCGATCTCTACCTTCAGGGTTTAAGTGATTCTCCTGCCTCAGCCTCCCGAATAGCTGGGATTACAGGCGCCCACCATCATGCCTGGCTAATTTTTTGTATTTTTAGTAGAGACAGGGTTTCACCATGTTGGCCAGGCTGGTCTCAAACTGCTGACCTCAGGTGATCTGCCCATCTTGGCCTCCCAAAGTGCTGGGATTACAGGCGTGAGCCACCGCACCTGGCCATGAAAGGTAATTTTTAGGTAATCCTGAATTATTAGTACCCACCAACCTCAATGCTATAAAAAAAAGTGTAGGTTCGCATTACTTCTGCTGAAATGCATGCCCCTGTATGCTTCCTATGTTTTACCATGGTATTTTTTATTGTGTGGCTGGAGCAATTTCACAATGCATTAACGCTACTCTAACTCTTTGCCCCACACCTCCCATCCCCCTCTTTCTCACTGCATGCAAGTATCCAAGCTATTATCAGGGAAACAGGCTACTCAAGGTTAGGTTAACACCCAGGTGAGCACAGGATGGTTTTCTTTGTTTTCTTTTTTTCTTTTTTTTTTTTTTTTTTTGAGACAGAGCCTACCTCTGTCGCCAGGCTACAGTGCAATGGCACCATCTTGGCCCACTGCAACCTCCAACTCCCGGGTTTAAGCGATTCTCCTGCCTCAGCCTCCAGAGTAGCTGGCACTACAGGCACGTGCCACCACACCCAGCTAATTTGTGTATTTTTAGTAGAGAGGGGGTTTCACCATGTTGGCCAGGGTGGTCTCCATCTCCTGACCTCGTGATCCACCCTCCTTGGCCTCCCAAAGTGTTGGGATTACAGGCGTGAGCCACCGTGCCTGGCCGAACACAGGATGGTTTTCACCACACTTTGTTGCCATCTGAGGCCTGTGGTCTCCTTCATGCCTCCACTTTTGTGTATTATTTCTCACAATCTATCTCAATGCCCCAGGTGTTTATTTAGGAATCTTAGTGTTTTCAGAAACTGCAGTGCAGTTATTTTACATTTATGCATAATTTGCCATAAATGACAATTTTATGTTGTCATTTTCTCATTTCTTGACGGAACAACTGAAGCTGGGATTGAAATTCCAAGACTTTAGAGAGTGAGATCCCACCCTCTTCATCTGACCTTCCCAAGCCTAGATTTTCTTACCCTCTAGAGCTGACTCAGGCAGGCGTCTTTCATCTTCAGCTGAAGAAATCTAGCCATAGCTCACTCTTGGGGATGTGATGGTTACTGAAACTTCCACAGTGTGTCCCAATTTCTTTTTTTTTTTTTTGAGATGGAGTCGTGCTGTGTCGCCCAGGCTGGAGTGCAGTGGCGCGATCGCGGCTCACTGCAAGCTCCACCTCCCGGGTTCACGCCATTCTCCTGCCTCAGCCTCCCAAGTAGCTGGGATGACAGGCGCCTGCCACCATGCCCGGATAATTTTTTTGTATTTTTTTAGTAGAGAGGGGGTTTCACTGTGTTAGCCAGGATGGTCTTGATCTCCTGACCTCGTGATCCGCCCATCTCGGCCTCCCAAAGTGCTGGGATTACAGGCATGAGCCACCACGCCTGGCCCCAATTTCTTATCTAGATGTGACATCAGTTGAGGCCCTCAGAAGGGATTGAGTTTGACGCAAGACATGGCAGGAGAGGCTGGTGTTGATGTCCTCTGAGGATACATGTTCCCAGGAAAAGGCCATGTAAGGGAAAATCCACTTTAAACAAGAATAAAACTTTCATAATAAATAATGGAAAAAAAAGGTCAGTTGACAGTTTTACCTTGAAACCAAATAAAACCTAATTATATAAATTTATTTTAGTTTATACAAAATTTAAGTTATAATTATGCAATAATCCTTAGATTCAACAAAGAAGGCTTCCAGTGTTACTGTTTTTCTGGTGTAATTTTTCCAACAAAACTCTAAGCCAGCAAGATGAGACACCCCCCAGCTTTCAGCACTCACCTACAAAATGTCATGTCTGCAACACTCTTGCATAGCTGTATCATTTTTCTCAAAGGCGTCTTTAACTGGAGCTATGTGGTTGCAGATCTCTGGATGCTGTTGTGCCACTTTCCGTGGTGATTACCTGCTCTTTAATTGCTAATTATAGTTAACTGTGTGCCAGTGACCATGGAAAGTCCTGAGCAATTCTCCAACGTCACTTTCATTGACTTCATGAAATCCCAAATTGCCTGTAAGCTTTGCTGTTTTATTTGAAATGGACATATGCAGAGCTGCGGCCTCACCAAGGCTGCATCATCTCCACTGAACAGCCTGCAGGGCAGGTACAAAGGCTTGTCCCTTTGCCTTTGTTTGGGGCCACTCTGAAGGCCCCCCCACCAACCCCAGGTCCAGAACTCCCATGGAATGGGCAGAGGCCTTGGCTGCAGCTGCTGGCCGGTTAGACTCCTCCCTCGGCTCCCTCGGCTCCCTCTTCACTCAGTGCAGGCTTCCTCCAGAGAGTGAGGCCTGTAACTCCCCGGCACACACACTGGTCTCAGTGTCCATTATAGTGAGCAAACTGAAAAGCTTCGATTTCCACCTATTTTCATCTTGTTTAATTCCCACAGCCATTCTGGGTCATAGACAAAGGTGTTAGTCCTTTCATGTTCAGACTGAGGATGCCGGAGCCCACAGGTGGAGTAACTTGCGTGTAAGCTTTCACCAGCACCCACATGTCGGAGCCCAGACTCGCACTGCATTTCACGACTTTCATCCTAATGCACAAAGCCAGAGATGAGAACCGGAAAACAGAGAGTGACGATGATGACACCAACGACAAACGGAATAAATCAGCTGTGCAGCTATGGGATTCTCCTCATTCAAACATTGCGAAGGGATTTACCAATGGCATTGAGGTCTGCTAACCTTGACACTCTGCACATGAGCCAGGAAAACTGCTCTCAGCCAACAAGTGAACGTGACCTGTGGGTGTGTCTCTCCTTCTAATTCTTGCTAGAAGTTGCCACCATGCCATGGCCCCCACAGTCTCTCTGACCTGGCTACAAGCCACTCTCACTGTAGGAGAGTTTCCCCCAGTGGCTGGAGGCCACCCTGTCATACCCACACTTTCCACCTCATTGGAGGAAGCGGGTTGTGGAAGCACAAGGAAAAGATCAGAAAGCAGCCGGGGAGGAGGCGCGGAACTCAGAACCTCCCACATTTTATCATGAGCCCTATGAGTCCAAATATATGTTACAGGCCAGGCACGGTGGCTCACGCCTGCAATCCCAGCACTTTGGAAGGCTGAGGCGGGCAGATCATGAGGTCAGGAGTTCGAGGCCAGCCTGGCCAATGTGGTGAAACCCCATCTTTACTAAAATTAGCCAGGCATGGTGGCACATGCCTGTAATCCGAGCTACTCCGGAGGCTGAGGCAGGAGAATTGCTTGAACCTGGGAGGAGGATGTTGCAGTGAGTTGAAATCGCACCATTGCACTCCAGCCTGGGCAACAAGAGCGAAACTCCATCTCAAAACAAACAAACAAACAACCCAAAATATATGTTATAAAAATCTAATAGTTTATTCCCCCAATAAATTAAGTTAAAAAAAAACAAAAAACAAAAACACTAAATGCTGTGTGGACCTTGAATCTCTCTTCCATTATCCTATTCCTGCCTTGCCGCCAACTCTAAAATGCTGTGTCATTTCTGAGATTTGGATTTCCCCTTGCAAGATGAGTTGCAACAAGCCCCTGGTACAAACAGCTCTGGCGCAAATCCACAGGAAAGACTGCAGCCGCAAGCCTGCCATGAAGATGCCCCTGTTCAGAGTATGGGAGAGTCACACAGCTTTCCAGCCAAAGAAGGGCTCCAACCTTGGAGAGAACATTCTGGAATGTAGTTTGTTAGGGACAAACCATCTCCTTTCCATGCCTCCTGATCCCCTCCTCATTTGAAAAAGACAGTCATACGCAGGCAAATACTACTGAACTTTATACTCTGCCAACCAAGAAAGAAAAGTGCTTCACCTATGTATCAATTCCACAAGGTCCGATACTTTGGATGTTTCAAATTCAAGCGCGGTGCTTGGAGCCCATGCTAGGTGGAAATTCAGGATGCGCTGTGAACCTTATCCTGGGCTCCGGCCCCTGCAATGCAGTTATTATCCTGTGGGTTGGCCCAGCAGTCCCCCAAGAGCTGCATTCAGCTGAGTGAGTGTTTTTCCCTTTTTCAAAGCTCCCAGCCCTAGGAAAGACAGCAGCCACCTTCCTTCCACTGAGACCCCAGCCACCCCTCTGCACATCCTGGCTAGGTAGTAGACACGTGTCTCTCATCTGCAGGATGAGATCTGCTCAGGCAGGGGGATCCTCACAGCAAGGATGCTCGAGCCCAGCGCAGTGTGGGGTGCATCGTGGGCTGTCACCATGGGTGCCCCAAGAACTTCATCAAGGGGCCCTTTCAGCTCTGAGGTGGAACTGGGGGCAGGATGACAGTGTGGTTTTTGAGTCATAATAATATCCACCTTCACACATCACTGCCCTGATCCAAGGATCATAGGCCAAACTGTGGGGCATCTGCAGGGAGTGTGTTACTGTCTGTTCCCGACCTGAGTGGCCTCTGCCTCATGTTCTGGAGCCCCTCCCAGGCGAGCCAGGCTCAGAGCACACCTTGGCAGTCATTACAGCTGGATGATTTCCCCAGTATCTGTGCGTGTGGCCTTCTGTGGAAATAGCATCTTTGCAGATGATCAAGTTAAGATGCGGTCAGTAGGGTGGGCCCTAATCCAATATGACTGTGTCCTTATGGAAAGGGAAAATGTGGCTACGGGGACAGACATGCGCATAGGAGGAAGGCGCTGTGAAGATGAAGGCAGGGACCAGGGGATGCTTCCTCACACAAAGGAACGCCCAAGAGTGCCAGCAGCCACCAGAAACTAGGAAAGGCACCTGTAAAGATTCTCCCACCCTGCCCTCGGAAGGAACCCACCTTCGGTCCTTGATCTTGGACCTCTCCTCCCTAGACCTGTGGGGGAATAAATTCCTCTTGTTTAGGACTCACGCTCTGTGATGCTCTGTTGTGGCAGAGTCTAGGGAAACTAACGCAGAAGTGGAAGCTGACCTTCCACCTCTCTATGCACACGGGCGACCTGAGCCGACTGCTGAGCCCTCGGGGGCAAGTGCTGTCCTGTCCACCTCCAGTGAGTACTGCCCAGGGCCACATCCCAAGATGGGCCACAGAAGAGTCACTAGCTGTCTCTCCACCTGCCAGTCATAAGGTAAGGAGGGGAGGGGAGGGTCAGAGAATGCACCACACCCTCAGGGAGAGAGAAAGAGAGAGAGAGACAGAGGGAGAGAGAAACAGAGAAAGAGACAGATGTGGGGGTGGGGAGAGAGAGAGAGGGAGAGAGAGACAGAAAGAGACAGAGACAGTGAGAGAGAGAAACAGAGGGAGAGAGAAACAGAGACAGATGTGGGGGTGGGGAGAGAGAGAGAGGGAGAGAGAGACAGAAAGAGACAGAGACAGTGAGAGAGACAGAGAAGGAGAAAGAGAGACAAAGAGAGACAGAGAGATGGGGAAATGGGGGAGAGAGACAGAGAGAGGGAGAAAGACAGAACGACAGAAACAGAGAAAGACAAAGAGAAACAGAAAGAGGAAGACAGAGAGAAAGAGGCATAGAGAGACAGACAGAGTGAAACAGAGACAAAGAGACTCAGAGAGAGAGACAGAGAGAAAGAGAGAGAGATAGGTAGGGGAAGGGAGGAGGGAGGGCTCCTCCTGGTCCCTGTGGCCAATGTGAAGCCCAGAGGGAAGCAGGGAGCCCTTCTGGGCAGCTGCTCAGGAAATAAGGGGAGAGGACAGCCTGTTTCAACAGATGGACCGGTCTTTGGGAAACAAGCTCTCCCCATGGGATGCCATCTCTCTTCTGTACCCTGCGTCTTATGAACATGGCCTTGGTGCAGGGCCTCCCTCTGCAGACCCAGCAGAAGTGGGATTGCACGCACACCAGTTTGAGTGGCACAGTTAAGTCCCAGTTGACCGAAGTCTCAACCTACACTTAGACTTTCTCAGACCAGTGGCCACCTCCTCCGAAGTCCCCCAGAGAAAGAAACCCCTGCCTTCTGTGCTGGCCTTTAGGAACCCCCAGGATTACCCAGCACACTACCCGTCCTCTGGAGAGGTGGGATCCGAGGAAGGTGCGAGCCCAGACACAGCGCCACGTCAGAAAGTCCCATCAGGGCCAGGCGCGGTGGCTCGTGCCTGTAATCCCAGCACTTTGGGAGGCCAAGGCAGGTGGATCACGAGGTCAAGAGATTGAAGCCATCCTGGCCAACATGGTGAAACCCCGTCTCTACTAAAAGTACAAAAAATTAGCCAGGCGTGGTGGTGAGTGCCTGTACTCCCAGCTGCTTGGGAGGCTGAGGCAGGAGACTCGCTTGAACCTGGGAGGCGGAGCTTGCAGTGAGCCGAGATCGCGCCACTGCACTCCAGCCTGGGTGACAGAGTGAGACTCTGTCTCAAAAAAACAAACAACAACAACAACAACAAAATCTTTATCTCTCTACTATTCCTGGCTAGAATTGCTCCCTGAATTCCACAGTGTCCAAGCCTAGGGGACATGTTTCTGTAATGTTCTTGTGGCAATTGATACACACGTCCCTCTCTGGGCCTGGGCCTTTATTCAGGGTTTGGAATGGATTCTTGTATAAGATCCAGCCTGATTGCATGGTGCAAGCCACCATCTGGAACAGCGGAAGATGATTGAATCGCATTGCGAAATATAAAACACGAAACTTTTTCCTGTGTTAAAAATACTTTTAAATAATGGAACCAATCTGATAGCATGTTGAGAAAAACTTTACTACCCACAAAAGCTAGGAAGAAAAAGTCACACTAGGGTTTCTTCCTTCCTTTTGCCTGAGTTGCAGTTTTTCCAGTTTTAGAACATCATTACCTTTGCAAACAAGGATTGTGCTATAAAAGCATTCTCACATATACTTTCCTTTTTGTAGGCACTGATGTCACCTTGAGTCAAAGGAAAACAACGAGCCATAAATCAGTGTATGAATGAGCAAAGGAATACCATGGCACAGAACATCCATTGTCATTCCGTCTTCCTCAGGTGCAAGCAGTCGCAGGATGGTTGAGACTTTACAGTCTTCTGACAGCTCCACCCACATGAGTGCCGCATGCACATGTGAAATAGCTATCATCAAAACTGCGCTGGCAGCTAAGGAGCAAAAGGAAATCTTAACCAAAGCCGTGACATCCCCTGAAGGATATATTTCACCAACGCAATGGAGCTGCTGGAACCTGGGCGGCCAGATGCAAATGACCCGAGTAAAACCACCTCCTCATTGGCCAGACCTCTTCTCCTCCCACACTGTGAAATCTGAGTCCCATCCATAAATATCCTCAAGTCAAACTCTAAGTACAAAAACATCTAAGAAATGTTGCCTGAACAAAAGCACTTTTCCTCCAAGAAAGGGAATTTCTGACAAAGTCTGGGAAGACAAAGGGACAATTTGGGACAGGCACAAATTGATTATAAACATGCTTTCTTTAATTAAATGATAAAATGTTAAATAAATCTTCTTTAGCACAAAAATACGAAAGTCTGTACTCAGCAAACAAAATGAATCAGCAATGTTTTTTTCAAGCCTTCAAGGTTAGTGAAATTGACCTATCACTCTGGCTAACATATGTTAGGCTTCCTAATATGTTAAAAAGCTTTGGAAAATATGGAAGGCAATATTCTAGCTCTCAGGAGGCCAACACCTCCTGACACCTAACATCTAGCTTTGAGAGGCAAGACAAGAAGCCCACAGAGACGTGAGCTCTGCACAGGACCAGATGCCCTGGAGATCCTGTTAGGAGGTTGCACACAGATGATCTCCATCACCAACCCCCAGCAGGAATCTTGCCAAATCGGTATGAATATGTCCATTTTACGGATGCAGAAATGGAAGGTGAAGAGGCCAAGGGATATGCCCAAGGTCACAGAGCTAGGAAGCAGCTGAGATGGAATCTTGACCCAAGTCTCTTTAACATCAACTGCGTCCACCACTATAGTCTGTAAACCATTAAGTAATGCCATATAAATGGCAAATTGCTTTTACATTATTCATGAAATGAATTGACATTATTGTTTCTACCTTTAAGAAAGAATTAAGGACAACAGCCACGAATTCTGACTACATATATCGAAGGATGAGGGACCCAATACGTAAATGAGAGAAGTCGAGGGACCTCATGCCCTAGAAATGGACCACTATTGTTTTATTAGAGAATTCACCGATGTGATGCTGTTCAGAGCATTTTGCTGGCACATTTTAGCATTGATCATTGTACAAATCCTTTCAAATTGCATAGAGCAGATATGAGTCACTTTCTCATTTTGCAAAAGAGGGAACTCAGGTTTAGACAAGTCAGATGACTCACCTAAGATCATGCCGTTGGAATTCTGAACCCAGATCACCTTACTTGAAATTCCACGATCAAAAAAAAATTAAACCTGGAGGAGGCTACATCCAGTCTTCTCAGTGACATCTGTTCTAAAGTCTATTCAGAAATTCACGTTTTCTAAGGATTTTTGGAAAGTCATCTGGAGAAAATTATCATCGGATTCTGTAGCCTCTAAAACTATTATTTTTATGTAGCCATTAATCCTCTAGAAGGGAAATCATTGGTCCTATCGATGGACTGAAGGTGTGAAGGGCCTGATAAGAGTCACCCTCCACAGAAACCAGGTCCTCACAGCCAGACAGCTCTCGCCTCTGCCGTGTCCTGCCATTTCTGTCATCCCAGAACAGGTTCCTCACTCACATGTAAGGAAAACCAGCCTTTTATTACAAACACAGGGGATCCAGACAAAGATGACTCAACTGCCTTCATAACACCAACGTGACTCATGCTTGTTTGATAAGCATTTAATGGTTTTTTTTTTTTAAGATGGCGTCTCACTCTGTTTCCAGGCTGGAGTGCAGTGGTGCAATCTTGGCTCACTGCAACCTCTTCTTCCTGGGTTCAAGTGATCTCCTGCCTCAGCCTCCCAAGTAGTTGGGACCACAGGCACGCACCACCACGGGTCAGTTAATTTTTGTATTTTTAGTAGAGATGGGGTTTCACCATGTTGGCCAGGGTGGTTTCGATCTCTTGACCTCGTGATCCGCCCACCTCGGCCTCCCAAAGTGCTAGGATTACAGGTGTGAGCCACCACGCCCGGCCACATTTACTGGCCTTGAGTGCACAAGTGCAGCTCCTGCGTCAGTGGGCAGGTTCTCTGCCTCCCCGTAGACAGGCATCTTCGGGACTCTGGTGTCAGCAGCAGGAGCACACCTGTCCTGTCTCAGGTTGGCCCTGCCCATCTCCCCCAGAGGGAGAGATGCTGACGCTGAACCGGACGCCACACAGACACAGCAGCCACTGGGAGCCGAGCCGGGCCAGGCACCTCAAGTGGCAGAGGGACGTCCAGACAGCAGGGACACTGGTGACTGGCATGTCTGCAGGGGAACAGAGGCCTCACGGAGCACAGGCAGGGCAGACCAAAACCAGGTCTGTTGCAGAATGAACCCACCCCATTGAGGAAGTGGCTGGCGCTGGGGCAGAACAGAGGCTATTCCCACGGTGTCCTGGCAGAGTCACCATATTCCAGGCTTGTTCCATCCAGACACTTGAGTTTGGCTCTGTTCTGGTGGTGATTAGACCATGAGAGCCCACCCCAGCTCGCCCAAGTCAGAACTCACTAATCTATTCACCAGGATTACACAACACTCAGCACATGTGTATGGAGCATATGCCGTGCATCTAGTGAACAAAACAAAGCTCCCGGTTGCTGTGGAGCTGATTGTACTCCAGGAGAACGTGCTGAGTTTTGATAAGATGCCTCCTTTCTATGATTCTTATATTTACCCTCTTCCCTGTGCGGTGTCTGGGGCGTTGAAATTCATAATCGGCTGCGTGTTGCTGCACATATTCAGAGAAAAGAGCGTCCTTTATTCGGCAAGGATGTTTCTCCAGGCCTTGCCCAGGGAGTCCCTTCCCACTGACTGCACGCTCAGGCCCGCGCCCTTTCTGCTGTCCAGTTGCACAGCAGCCAAGCCCTCGGGTGGCCGGCGTCACCCAGCTTGTGCTTGTGCGTCCCGGGTGTCCTCAGCAGGAGCGGCCTGGGGTTATTGTTACAGACCCATCACAGCACACCTGCAAACTCACCCACAGTCAGGAAAGCGCTCTCCACACCCTGCTCGGAAGACAGTCGCAGGTCTCAGGAGTGGCCAAAGCCTCTTCCCTGCATTCTGAGACATTTATGCAAGGCCAGCGCGGTGCAGGAGGGCTGGAGCTGGTCCCAGAGGCTGGGGGACAATGGAGAGGATGGAGCACCACAGTCTCTGCTGAGGGGATGGGCAGGGCACCTGGGGATACCTTCTTTTCTCTTCAGGACTAGCACTTGGATGACAAACCTGATAGCCTCCTCAGGAGCAGCTGAGGCAGGGGTTCCGACGCTTTCTCTTTCTTTTTTTCTTTTTATTATACTTTAAGTTTTAGGGTACATGTTTATTGTGGCACTATTCACAACAGCAAAGACTTGGAACCAACCCAAATGTCCAACAGTGATAGACTGGATTAAGGAAATGTGGCACATATACACCATGGAATACTATGCAGCCATAAAAAATGATGAGTTCATGTCCTTTGTAGGGACAAGGATGAAGCTGGAAACCATCATTCTTAGCAAACTATCACAAGGACAAAAACCGACGCTTTCTCTTTCAGTCCTCAAGGAGTTGTCCCTGGGAGAGGAAAGCTCCAGAATTTTCGCACATTTCTTCTTCTCACAGGCTAGAATGCTAAGAAAAAGGTTAAGAAACTGGATATTGAAGACAATGATCGTCCCTTTTTAAAAACACTTTTTTTTTTTTTTTAGGAGGAAACACTAATGCTGTCTGGAGTGCCACCTCCCGTCCTTGCAAAAATAAAAATCAACCAAAACAAAAATGCCCTCTGGCCAACAGAATGGACAGGATGAATGCTGGGTCCGTGTGGGGGAGAGTCGGCGATGTGGCTGCGGAGAGAGACAAGGCCCCATGGAGGCATCCTCATCCGCCCTGGGACCCAGGAGTGAGGCCACAGCAACCAGCACGGTACGTGCAGTTACAGAAACGCCCAGTTACACACAAGCAAAATGCAACTTGGTGGACACACGGTTTACTTCCCATTCAACTGAACTGTTAACTCTGACGCTGACGTCCAGTCCTCTGCCTCTGAGGCGGGGAACCCCCTTGCTCAGATAGGAGTCCTCCGTACTCCCCACCCCAAATGCCACCAGGGCACTTCGGGAGTAGGAACCCAGCAGTGTGGACACACACACTCTCAGAGCTGCACACACACACACACCATACATACACAATGCACACACACTCACAGGGCCATTCATTACACGTGGCCAGGACCTTTCACAGTGAGGATAAATCAGTGCCTCTTTCTAGTCCCCCAACTAATTTAAATGAAGCCATCACTACTGTCTAAGAGAAGGTTTCTTTTACTTTTATTTTAGGTTCAGGAGTACATGTGCAGGTTTTGCTGTGTAGGGTAACCTGCATTCATGGGGGGTGTGGTGTACGGATGACTTCATCACCCAGGTAATGAGCATAAGGACCCAGTGGGTCGGTTTCTGACCTCTCCCTCCTCCCACCTCCATCGTTAAGGAGGCCCCAGTTGTCCTGTTTGTTCCCTTCGTTGTGTTCATGTGCCTGGATGTTTACTTCTCAGTCATGAGTACATGCAGTATTTCGTTTTCTGTTCCTGCATTAGTTCACTTAGGATCAGCGGCCTCCAGCTCCAAACCATGTTGCTGCAAAGGACATGAATCTCATTCCTTTTTATGGCTGCCTAGTATTCTAGGGTGTCTATGTATACATTCTCTTTTATCCAGTGTACTGGATTTAAAGTTTACTCTTTTGTAGTATGGTTTTTTCATTGTTTTAATTATGCAATGACTCCTAATGAGGAAAAGTTACTTATTTTATTCTGAATAGCTCCTTGACCCCTTTCATTTCATTCGTTTCCCCATCATATTTGACCACACAGGTGGACATCTAGGTTGGTTCCACGGCTTGGCTATTGTGGACAGTGCTGTGGATGATAATCCACCTGCATGTGTCTTTATGGTAGAATGATTTATATTCTTTCGGGAGCAATTTTTACAATCATGTTTCTTTTCAATTTTCTCTGACTCTGTAGTTCCTTTTTAGTTTATTTTGAGACAGGCACTTTGAGCACAAGCTTATCTAAGGGCTATATAGAGATTACCATGACTGAGGACACTTCTAGATGTTGTCACACACACACACACAATGCACACACACAATGCACACACACACAATGCACACACACAATGCACACACACACAATGCGCACACACACAATGCACACACACAATGCGCACACACACAATGTGCACACACACACACACATGCACACACACACAATGCACACACACACAATGTACACACACAATGGCACACACACTGCACACACACAATGCACACACACACAATGTGCACACACATGCACACACATACACAATGTGCACACACACAATGCACACACACAATGCACACACACAATGTGCACACACACTGCACACACAATGCACACATACACACACAATGCACACACACAATGCGCACACACACACAATGCGCACACACACAATGCACACACACACAATGCACACACATGCACACACAATGCACACACACAATGCACACACACAATGCACACACACAATGCACACACACACAATGCACACACATACACACACAATGCACACACACACAATGCGCACACACATGCACACACACAATGCACACACACAATGCACACACACAATGCACACACAATGCACACACACACACAATGCACACACACAATGCACACACACAATGCGCACACACACAGTGCGCACACCACAATGCGCACACACAACAATGCACACACACAATGCACACACACAATGCACACACACAACACACAATGCACACACCACAAATGCACACACACACACACCACCACACAATGCACACACACACAAAATGCACACAACACACACCACAATGCACACACACAATGCA
This sequence comes from Nomascus leucogenys, assembly GCF_006542625.1. NCBI lineage: Eukaryota > Metazoa > Chordata > Mammalia > Primates > Hylobatidae > Nomascus > Nomascus leucogenys. Next base: position 41,498 of record NW_022097671.1, read on the forward strand.
CACACACACAATGCACACACACACAATGCACACACACAATGCACAACATACACACACAATGCACACACACAGTGCGCACACACACTGCACACACACATACACACACAATGCACACACACAAATGCACACACACACAAAATGCACACACACACAACACACACACACAATGCACACACACAATGCGCACACACACACAATGCACACACACAAAATGCACACACACACAAACACACACAATGCACACACACACACAATGCACACACACACAATGCACACACACATGTGCACACCATGTGCTTTCGCGCACACACACACAATGCTCACACACAC
>NW_022097672.1:0-145356 GCF_006542625.1 Nomascus leucogenys
TACCATCTTCAGCACAAATACTGGAGTAGGGGAGGCATTGAGAATGGTCTGACAACAGTCAGTTTGATTTTATGCCATTAACTACATAAAACGTTCTGGAGAAGATGTATTTCATCATGAATTCTGGACAAAGTATATTACAAGAATAAGAGAGAGATCCTTTCCATCTTTCAGGCTCTTTACGAGTGGCGGGACAGCTTCTGGGTAGGACCCTGGGAAGGGAGACTGCCTTGGGCTCAGCACCTCCTCCATCCCTCCGCCCCCATCCCGCCCCTGGGGAGCACAAGGCTCGCCCTGTGTCCTGGCCCTGGGACTGCGCAGAGCTTGTCACATTGCAAGAATCATGAGCCAGCCAGAAGGAAAGGGCAGAGAGGCACCAGCAAGCCTCGAAAACATAACCCCGCCCTCCCCGCCTGCGGCCTGAAGTCATTGCGTTAGCCAGAACCTGGAGAAATAAAATCAATTTGATGTGTAGCTTGCTCTGGCTAATGAGCTTTGAAGAGGATTGAGAGTTTAACGCTTCCATTTTCTCAGCAGGAAGGTGATCTGGGCAGGCAGGGGCAGCCCCAGAAGGTGAGGGTTGGGATTTGAGCAGGGTAGAAAGGGCTAGCGCTGTCATTTTGAGTGGTGACATGGGACGGGGTTGAGAGAAGGGGTGATGTTAAGGGGAGCCTTTACTTGGACAGTCCTGGGGACAGCGAGCAGGGAAGGAGGTGAGAGGCTGAGAACCCACCTCCCACTAAGCAAGCCTGGCACAGGCGCCAATGCCAGCAAGGGCTTCTGGGCAGAGAAAGTTGGAGCCTGAACAGGAAGGGGTGTGAGAGAGAGTTACAGAGCCTGACTCTGCAAAAAAACACAACGGAAGGTGCCTGAGGAGGAAGGACAGTGGCTGGGAGCTGGCGGGAAAATCCAGTCTTGACTGGAGGGGACCAAGGGAGGCTTCAAGCTGCGCCCAGCTCAGTGAGCCACCTCAGACCAGCCAGCGGGGCGAGGACAGGAGCCTGCACCTGAAGTGAGAGGCCCTGGACTCCAGCCCCCGCTCTGCCATTTACCAGCTGTGTGGCCTCAGATCCTTCCTGATGATTTCAGGCCTCACTCCCTGCATCTGTAGAATGGGGTGATGATGGGTTCATGTGAAGAGGGAGTAAGCCGGGCACATAGTAGGTGCTCAGTAAATGCTGGTGAGGCTGGACCAACCCCTTTCTTGTACTCTTTATACACTGGGAGGATTCATGAGACAACAATTGAGAGAGGGTCCTGCTGCTGAGGGAGGTCAGACGCCTGTCGGTCAAACGCAGGTGTCCCCAAGGCCCTAATACCTCTCAGTTCACCTGCTTCAGATGAGGTTGAACTCTCTGCCTTTCGGGGTTCCCCCAAAACAGAGCCTGAGACAAGGCCTTGGGTGCAGGTAGTGTAGGTGGGAGGTGACTCCAGGAAGCTGGAGTGAGGGGCAGGGCAATGAGATCCAGGTGGAAAGAAAGCCAATGCGAGGATGCCACTGGGCTGGTGATCAGCGTGGTCAATGCGAGGATGCCATGGGGCTGGTGATCAGCGTGGTCAATGAGAGGATGACACTGGGCTGGGCCCAGAAAGTGTCTGCTGTAGCTTCCTCCCAGCTGCCTGCCTGAATATGAGCCCTCCATTCTGCATGTGCTGTGATTGGCACCAGTCTCTCCAACAGCCTGTTGGGAACAGGTGGCTTTCAGGTGGTCTTAAAGTTGGTGAGACAAAAGTGTGGAGCTTCCACCATGGAAAAACAGCTCACCTGGGAATGATGTGAACACACAGGAGACCAGCGAGAGACAGAGAGACACTGGATCCTGACCATATTGTTGGATCACCTGGATCCAGCCATACCTGAAGCTATTATAGCCAATGAATTTTCCTCTTCCTTATTTGAATTTGGGATTTTGGTCACTTAGAAAAGGACTCCTGATTACTACAAGTCCCTGACATGTGCTGGCAGTGTCAAATGCACCATTTCACAGAGTCCCTCTGCAAGAGCTGGATGGAGCCAGGGCCAAAAGTCAGGCTTGATCTAATTCAAAAGCTCATTATTGTATTTTTCTCCCACCAGATCTGAGCTCAACTGAAAAGGCAGTTCACAAGAGAGCAAGGCAGCACCAGCCTGTGCCTAAGAGGGACGTTCCTGATCCTAGCTGCTTCCTAACGTCGGTAAGTGACTATAGGTGATCACGCTTATTCAGTATTTCTGTTATTTTAATGAAACACAATGCCAATTTGAAAAGGCATGATCAGGCACAATCTGTCCTGAGGGTTAGTCTTCCTTGCTGGTGGAGACCCAGGGACACTGCGTCTCTGACACCACTGCAGGGGGACAACACCCCAGATTCCAGCAGAGTTTGCCTCTAGGGACCAGGCTGGTGGCATCAACCTCAAACGGGTACAGGCCACGCCATGTTGTCAGAGATCCTTTGTGCTCTAAAAAGGGAATCCTGTCCTTGTTTGGTGGGCAGTGGCAGGGGGCCACCCTGCTGGGGAAACAAAAAAAAAAAGAACTTTTGCCCAGCAGGTGCAGTCCCTTAAGAAGCATAGCCTACTCTGCTCTGAGCAGTAGCAACAGAAGTTATCCCAGTGTGGGGTGAGAAACCCTAGCCGGAAGCTTCCATCAGAGCCTTCCTGAAAGGCTGGCTCATCCCAGGACCGTGCACAGCCCACCATCATCTCATATCCTCTCCCACAGAAGACATTGCCCCGATCTCTCAGCAGCCAGGGAAAACACAGAACCTATGCTAACTTCATTAAAACCATGTAAAGAAAGTTTATATATATATTTTTGGGGAGGCCAAGGAGGGCAGATCATGAGGTCAAGAGATCAAGACCATCCTGGCCAACATGGTGAAACCCCGTCTCTACTAAAAATACAAAAATTAGCCAGGCATGGCGGCATGGGCCTGTAGTCCCAGCTACTCGAGAGGCTGAGGCAGGAGAATCACTTGAACCCGGGAGGCGGAGATTGCAGTGAGCTGAGATCATGCCACTGCACTCCAGTCTGAGCAACAGAGTGAGACTCTGTCTCAAAAAATATATATATATAATATATTTATTATATATATTTATTATAAATATATATTTTTATATAGATATATATATTTATTATAAATATATTATATATTTTATATAGATATATATATTTATATATATATTTTATATATTATATATATGGAAAGAGAGAGAGAGAGAGTTATAGAGGAGAAAACCCAGAATGTGGGTTGAAAAGCTGCAGGCTGCTGACCCAGCAGGGTCCTCACATTCCCTCTCAGTGCCTTGCGTTCTCATTGGTCCGGTGCAGTGGCTTCCTCTGAACAACGGGAGGGGAACCTTCAAAGCACCCCGTGCGGAATCCTCCCTGTGACCACCTGGGTCAGCACAGACAACTGCTGCCAGAGGCCATCAGATGGACCGGGCCCATAAGGCGCTCACCGCCCCTGCTCCCGGGTCAGTGCCGCCCCCGTGGGTCCCCACCTCTCCTGGAGGCAGAAGCTCATCTTTGGTAGCATCTGCCTTCAGTCATGCCCAAGGGACTCTGTAATTCTCTCTTGTTCCCAAAATCTGCCTCAGCCCCATCCTGCCACTGGGCAGCCACATCCCCTGCAGCCCCTTCCAGGTCACAGCCTTTGATGCCAGGATGTGCCCTCAGAAAAGACTCACTTGCCTCTGACCTATGCCGCTGGGCTAGCTGCATGGCAGGGGCCTGAGGTGCTGTCCGTGGGCTGGAGCTGGAACTCCACCTGCAACCAGCAGACACCCCCAGCTGGAGGCCCCAGAGAGGCGGCGGCCAGGCCCTCTGTTTATTCCATCGCCAAGAGGGAACCCCAAGGTGCCCAGTTAACATCTGTTGACTGACTCAGCTCTGGAGGCTGCTTCAGGCTGGGGATCCTCATTGCAGCGCCCACCCTGGGGATAAAGCAGCCTCTGGCTGGGGAAGAGCCAGGCAGGGAAGATCCGAGAGCCATCCTGGATGGTGCATCCTGCAGAGTAGTGGCACTGCCGCCCAGAGAATCACACTCTGCAGGGAATGAGGGCAACGCATTCCTACCTGGGACCAGGACTCAGCTGGCCCAGGGCGCAGCAAAACAGAAAGCACGGCAGGGCGGAGGAAAAGTGAGAAGAGGGAGGAGTGATCATAGCTAGCGACTCTAGGGAACTTTGCCCCCAGCAGGTACACACCCCACCCGTGCTCCAAAGCAAGAGCTATCCCAGCTGGGGTGACAAATCCCTTCCAGGAAGCTTTCCGGGCTCTCTGCAAAGCCCAGCATCGCCCCTGATTCTTGCTCAGACGACAGGCCCTGCTCTCCAGGCAGGCAGGAAAAAAAGGAATTGAGGCTAAATTCATAAAAATCATGCAGAGTTTTATTTTGTGGTTCCTACCAACTGCTCACCTGTGCCTTCGCTGCCTGTTACCCTGAGGCCAGGTCTGACAGCGGATAGCACCTCCCAGCTCAGGCAGGAGCAGTCAGGGCAGCTCGAGGTGTCAGTGGGGCAGAGCTCTTTAGAAACCTCACTTCTCCGTCAAGCTCAAGCCTCAGCCAGCCACGCGATGAATGCTTTTACTGTTCGCTTTGAGAAAAGAGGAGAGAAAATTTTCAAGGCTCGTGCCATTTCTGTATTTCAAAAACAAAACAAAATGCACAAATCAAAACACCTATGCCTCTGGCCTCTCTTGTAGCTGACCCAAATACTGCTGGCTTATGAGATAGCCAGGCTGTGGTCATGAGGACCACCCCAGAGAGGGCGACAAGGATAATAAGGCACATCCTCATCTCCACGGAGGTTCAGGCCCGTGGTTACTGCGGTGGGTCTCAGGGCAGCTGTGTCTTGGTAGGACGGCGCCTCCCTTTTCCTCTTCCATCACAGCTGCCTGCCTGCCCCTTGGGAAGCATCTGATTTGCAGGTACCTGGGTTTCCCAGCCCTGCGTTTGCCGGCTGCAAGACAGTGTGATTGTCACACAGACACTGTACAGGCTGCAAGCTGAGGGGTCGATGTGGCCCAGGAAGGGCAGGCCTTTGTGCAGCTTCCCCAGCTATGGAGGAAGGCGCAGGCTGCGGAAGGCACGACTGTTCCCGCAGGGAATGCATCTCACTGGAGAAGACGAGGTAGCAGGGGAACAGTCACCACCCTCAAGGAGAGACAGAGCCTTGACAGGGCTGCCCAGGGGAGCTGCGTCGGAATCAAACGTCCTGACAGCCTAGAGAGCCAGCCGCGGTGTGCTGGGCTGTGCATTTCAGGAGAAAGTTAGTACAGCCCAACATAGAGATGACAGACAGGGGGCCCTGCTGGCAACTCGAGCTCCTCTCCCACCAGGCACCTGGTGAAACCTTGGCCCAGTGGGATGAGAGAAGCTGTTTCTGAGTTGGCCCTGGAACAGCCAGGGTAGCCCTGTTTGCTGGTCCCCCTCTGGGGGCCACACTGTGCCTGGGTTCACTTTGGCCTGAAATGGAATGACCAATTCTTTGCACTGGGGCATGGATGGTAAGGACGCTCAATCTTGTCATCTTGAACTGCTCAAAGTGCAGACTTTTGCTGTCTGTATCAATGGTAATTCCGCAAGTGGGCCCGCGCTGTGCCTGACGCCCCACTGCACAGCCCTGTGCAATGCTAGGAGGTAACAGGCTGGCCCCTCATGGGGCACACCGACCACAGACCCACCTCCCGCTGCCCAAGAACCCAGCTTCTCTCCTTTTCGTGGGTGCTCTCCTGGCATCAGCCCTGACCCACAGACACGAGCAGTTTCTACAGATGCCCTGGATTTGGGCGGTACAAGAACAACCCCCCTTTGCCTTCCACTAGTGTCTCCCCGCCTTGCAAGAGGTGAGTGCTCCGTGGGCATTCCTGCATCTCGCGCTCCAGCTATTCCCATCCCATCCACCAAGCACAGACTCTGCTTCCTTCCCAGCCTTGAGCTGGGGTTTTCATCCCCTCCTTCCCTGCTCAGTCCCTTTGCTGCCCTCCCTCCAGAACAACTGGCTTGCTCAGGAAAGTGTTTCTGGCAGACAAGGGCATCTTAGTTACTGCAGCTGAGGTCAGAGTTCGGCTGCTATTGCAAAGGGCCTGCAATTTCCTTTCATGTGGGGCAAGAAGGTGGTGCTCTCTGCAAAACTAATTCAAACCAAACACAGGCAAGGCCTGTTTTATTATCTCCCTTAAAAAAAAAAAAATGGAGCAAGCAGGCCAGGTGCAGTGGCTCATGCCTGTAATCCCAGCACTTTGGGAAGCCGAGGTGGGTGGATCACCTGAGGTCAGGAGTTCAAGACCAGCCTGGCCAACATGGTGAAACCCTGTCTCTATTAAAAATATAAAAATTAGCCAGGCGTGGTGGCGCATGCCTGTAATCTCTGCTACTTGGGAGACTGAGACAGGAGAATCACTCGAACCCGGAAGGAAGAGGTTGCAGTGAGCCAAGATTACACCACTGCGCTCCAACCTGGGCAACAAGAGTGAGACTCTGTCTCAAAAAAAAAAAAGTAGAGCGAGCATACCATATGGATGTAGACACAGCATAACCAGGATTGATCTCTTCTCACTTTTGCCATGTGGAACTAGGCAGAAGAGCAAAACGAGAGACATGTGGAGGCAATTGCATTAGCCATGCACTGCAGAAAAAATCACAAGAACATTGCTCTAAGCTTCAGAATAGGCAGTGAGGTAGCCACAGCCGAAAGTGTACGGAGACAAGAGGGCTCTGGACTCACTGAGTGTGAAGCCCAGGGACCGGCAGAGCCCCAGGGAGGTGAGTATGTGTAAGCAGGGGTGGCTAGAAGTGAGGTGTGGTGGTAAGACCACTGAAATGGCCGGGCGCGGTGGCTCACGCCTGTAATCCCAGCACTTTTGGAGGCCGAGGTGGGCGGATCACGAGGTCAGGAGATCGAGACCACCCTGGCTAACATGGTGAAACCCCGTCTCTACTAAAAAGACAAAAAATTAGCCGGGCGTGGTGGCGGGCGTCTGTAGTCCCAGCTACTCGGGAGGCTGAGGCAGGAGAATGGCGTGAACCCGGGAGGTGGAGCTTGCAGTGAGCCGAGATCGTGCCACTGCACTCCAGCCTGGGCGACAGAGCAAGACTCCGTCTCAAAAAAAAGAAAACAAAAAACAACGACAACAAAACACCACTGAAACAGGATTTGGCCTGCCACGAACTGGCTGTGGGGCTTGGTTAAACCACTTACCTTCTCTGAGCACCTCATCTCCTCTGTCCAACAAGACAGCTGGACTCAACCTCCTGTTTTCTTTCCAGCACTAATGTCTTTGATTCTATGAGTAGGAATTATGAAAATGAAGATACTGACAGGGAACACAATAACACCCTATTTAGTTGCTTTAAATCTTGCTCTCGTGTGTGATCTCTTAATTTGAATAATCAGGAATATCTGTGCTCTGCTCCAAGTCTGCACTTTGAACAGTTCGAGCTGAGGAGACTGATCACCCTTACTGTCCATGCCCCACTGCAAAGAATTGGTCATTTCATTTCAGGCCAAAGTGAACCCAGGCACAGCATGGACCCCAAAAGGGGACCTGCAAACAGGGCCACCCCAGCTGTTCCAGAATGAACCCAGAATCAGCTCCTCTTGCCCCTCTGGGCTGAGGTTTTGCCAGATGCCTGGTGGGAGCCACCCTGCCTATTAATATTTGTAACTTGGGCTGTATTAATTTTTTCCTGAAATAAACATCCTGGCACTCACATGTGTGGGAATATATGGTCATAATAAAGAGCTCAACTTTTAAATAACTTGGTCTTTGTTTGCAATCTTTGGTCTAGTGCTTCCCTTTCTAGGAGTTTACTGGAACAAAGGGTCAGACATTCAAAGGTTCGTGTACAAAGATGTGTCATTTACCCTTAGTAGTGAAGGGGGAAAAAAAAGGCAAAAACAAAAAATGGAATTAAATTATGGTATAGCCATTAACATGTTTTCATTTAAAAACATTGGAAAGTATTCATAGTGTAAACACACACACACACACACACACACACACACACACACACGTTTGACATGTATTGCTAATATCCGCAGTGTTCTTTTCCTCTTGGAGACTGGATTCAGGCTCAGAATCCTTCTTAACACTGTGAACCACCACCACCAATCAATTGCAGTTGGCATTCAGATGAAACCTATGAGCCACCTCAGTGCGGGGACCCTTGAGTGACAAGTACAACAGTCACGTTCGGGACAGAAAAGGAAGCTAAGTGGACTCTCCGTAGCCCAGAGGCCCGATAGAATCAGCTCCCTGAGGCTGTGATGTTTTCTCTCAGACCAAAGACTAGAATGGAGGGGGAGGCCCCAAAGGGGTTCAGAGTATTCCAGTTTGGGAGGGTAAGATGGCACCAAACATCGGGCAGAGGGCTAGGATCACAGAAGGTCAAGTGAAGATGAGTGCCGGGTCACGACAGAGTCGTTTCCTAGGAGGAGGCTATCAGAAATTCGGTTCCTACTGCTTCACTTGGAATGATCAGAGCAGAAAAATGCTTTTGAGACAAACTCACAAGGTTTTAGGTTTGCTTTCTTTCCCCAGATGGCAGGGTGACGGGAGTGCAGTGGGAAACGTAGCCCCTTGGGAATGCAGGCTCCCAAGACTGAATGGGTGATGTGTAGTTTTTCTTAGTTGTTGGAGAGTTGATAGACTTTTGGAGGAAACTCTTTTAAAAGAAATTTGCCTTAGATCTTCAGTCACCACGGGACCACTGTGGTAACTAAGGGTGCTACCTGAGGGTGTCCGGGTTGGCAGACAGAGGAGCCAACGGTCCCTCTTGACATCCCAAGGGAAAGACCGGGAAGCGTGACTTGTCTCATCAGAGTAGGGAGATTAAGAGGCTGAGCCATGGAAATTCCTGGGCCACCCAGGGGGCGGACAGAGGTAATCCTGATGCCAGGGGACACTTGGGCCCCTCACCTGCCCCTGACATGAAGGCCTAACTGCTCTCAGAGGCCATCTGTGTCCTCCCCCAGCACCCTCCACCACCCTTGGGAGACTGTTAGCTCCAAGGACTACACTTCCTAGATTAGGCCCTTTATTAACCCTGGGCTGGCACGGGGAAAATGGGCAGAGACAAGGGTCTTCTTGGCGTCTTCATTTCTTCTCCCCCGCCCAACTCCATAAATCCATTCCAAGTCGATGATATTTGCAGAGTATATTTTCATGGGTCTCCATAATCCCTTCAGAATATTAAGGCTGCATTACTTTATCTTTGGTTACATTAACTTCAATTTTCCTTATGAGTAAGTATTTGGCTAAAAATTAATATAGTGAAGTTGAAAAGAATCTTACGATAGGAAAAAGACTAATTTCATCTCTGGCTGCTCAGATCCTGGAGTACACTGGGGTTAATGTAATTAACTTACAATTTGAGCCCGGGTTGTGTACATACACTGAATCTCCCCGCTGGAAACGAGATTAGATTTTATTACTCTATATATCCTGGTTATCTTCACCGCGCCTCCAATATTACTTCCCACAATGACTTCAAGGCTCTGTGCTGCAATGAAAATGCAGAACCATCTGGTACTGAGCCCATGCAGTTTATTTAAGGATTTAATTAAATGCTCTAAATGGAGAGCTTCTCTGAATTAACATTTTAAATGTGACTTATTGCAGGTTTAATATTGTCTTAATGCCAACCTGGGAAACTCCATCGCCAAGTTGTTGACGTTCAAATTGAATTGATTTGGGTGGCTCCAGGGGGACCCATTAATTAATCTAAACAACTAATGGGGATTGGTTCTGACTTTTGATGAAGATTATTTACTGAGACAATTTGCAATGAATAAAGAGTCACAGTAGGCAAATGCTTAATTGAATTCAAAAAAGTCTCATTGTGTTTAATATCAGGGATGCATCGTGTGAGTAAAGCTTTGAAATACCATGAAACGGGCGATTGCTTCAATCTTCTTAGCTGTGCACTAATAACAAAGCAAATGGGTAATTACATTTTCCTGGGTAATTTGCTGCTTGCAAAAGGACAACAGGTCTGGCTGGCTAATCACTTCCTTGGAAAGAAATCTCTAAAAGCACAAACTTTGCCCTTGGATGGCTTGTGGACCCACTGGCTGCCCAAAGGCAAGAGGATCACAGGTCCCGGTCACAGAAACCGCCTGCCACCTGCTGCTCCCTACCCACTCCCCACCCATCAGGAACTTGCCTGCCTGGGAAAGCCCTTCTCCCACCCCCACCCCTCTCCCCAACTCGCACCCCACCTCCACCTCCCTGTTGCTTTCATTCCAGTTGAATGAAGTGAGGAAGAGTGTGCCTGTTCACTCATCTTTTGGTTTTCACCTTCTGGATCAACGCATGTCAGACCTTCACTTCCAGGAAAAGGGAAGGTCTAGAGTAAAAACCTCTTTACAGAATGAAAGCAGCCTAGGCAGGGACTGGGGGCCTCCCCCTCTGTCCTTTCCAGCCCCACTCCTGCCCTGTGACATCCTGGCCTCCACAACTGGTACTGCCTCCATCCTGTCCCTCCTTCAAGGTCCAAGGCAGCCTCCAGCAGCCTGCAGTGTCCCCAGATCACCACGGCTCCCTGTGCCCCCTCCCCTGCTGATCATGGGGCTTTACCTGCTTCTCAAAGTGTGGCTCAGGATAAGTAGCATGAACATCACCTGGGCAAACTGGAAATGCAGCCTCTTGGGCCACACCCCAATCCAGTGAATCAGAACCTGCATTCTGACAAGACTCCCAGGTGACCCGTGTGCATGTCAACTTTAGATGCGCCAATCCGGGGCACTTTTTCCATGGCAGTCATTGAAGGAGCTTTCTTTCTCTCCCACTCACTCGTATGCCAAATCCTCCGGAGCAGCGCTCACTTCCCTCATCCCTGCAGTAGCACTTGAGACTGGAAAAAGCTAATTAAAAGGGCTGAAGTGACTTAATGATTTCTCTCCAATCCTCTCCTCTACCTGGCTAGGTAGGGGTCTTGGGAGTTGACGATATTGCACTGACTGAGTACGACAGAAGCCTAATCTCACCAAGGGCAGCATGCACCTGCTTCCTATGGGGACCCTCTCAGAGCCCAGGGCACGGGGAATGCTCAGTAAATACGTACGGAATTGACTTAGCCAGTCATTACTGTGGGCTGGTCCTTCATGTCCACATCTGGATGCATGAAAACCGTTCCTGCAGACACAGTTCTAGATAGTGACTGTCCTCCAGAGAGAGGACTTGGACCCTCTGGAAAGGTCCCTCACCTCTGTGTCCTGCCACCCAGATCTTCCAAATGCAGATTTGTTCATGTTTTCATGGGAAGCACATCTAGGATCTGATTTTGCAAAGCCTGGACTAATGTGATATTTACCACACAAATTAATGATGAAAAGGCGATCTGTATGGCAGAAGGTTTTATGTTATAAAATGGCTCGTCCCACAGGGGAGGCTCCCTAGTGCACTTACATTCTGTTTCAGGCCACTAGTGACTTAACTGAGAGTTGAAGAGGTATGGAGTAACAAAAACAAAACTAAAGTTTTAAAAAGCCAAGCTGGTCATGGCAAAGCCGGGCACGGTGGCTCATGCCTGTAATCCCAGCACTTTGGGAGGCCGAGGCGAGTGGATCACAAGGTCAGGAGATCGAGACCATCCTGGCTAACACGGTGAAACCCCATCTCTACTAAAAAATACAAAAAAAAATTAGCCGGGCGTGGTGGCGGGCGCCTGTAGTCCCAGCTACTTGGGAGGCGGAGGCAGGAGAATGGCGTGAACTCAGGGGGCGGAGCTTGCAGTGAGCCAAGATCATGCCACTGCACTCCAGCCTGGGCAACAGGCTGTCTCAGAAAAAAAAAAGAAAAGAAAGCAATCAGCAGAGCGAAAAACCCACAGAGGGAGGGAAAGTGGGACCCTGCACAGGTGTCTGGTGCCTCCTCCCTGAGCAGGCTGGGTCCCTCTTCACGTAGCAAGCACAGCTTGGGAAGCAACTGATACTGACAAACACTGCATCTGGCAAGGGATTAACATAGAAAGTATGTAAGGACCCAAACTATTCAATAGTAAGAAAACTAATAACCCAATTAAAAAATGGGCAAAGCACCTGAATAGACATTTCTCCAAAGAAGATGTACAAATGGCCAACACGTATATGAAAAAATGCTCAACATTAGGAATCATCAGGGAAATGCAAACTAAAATTACAATGAGACGTCACCTCACGCTTGTTAGCATCACTATTATGAAGAAGACAAAAAGATAACAGGTGTTGTTGAGGATGTGGAAGAAGGGAGCCCTTGCACACTGTTGATGGGAATGTAAATTAGTATAGCCATTTTGGAAACCAGTAGGAGGTTCCTCAAAAAATTAAAAATAGAACTCCATATGATCCAGCAATCCCACTACTGGGTACATATCCAAAGGAAATAAACTCAGTATGTCGAAGAGATATTTGCACTCCCATGTTTATTATAGCACTATTCACAGTAGCCAAAATATGGAATCAACTTGTGTCCATCAATGGATGAATTTTTTTAAATGTGGTATATATACACAATGGAATATTATTAAGCCTGTTGTATTCTTGACAATTGCCAAGAGAGTACTTTTTAAGTCTTCTCACGAAAAAAATAAGTATATGAGTAACGCATATGTTAAGTAGCTCAATTTAGACATTGCTTAATGTCTACATACTTAAGAACATGTTGTACATGATAAATATATATACTTTTCATTGTCAATTGAAAAATAAATTTTAAAAGGCAATCTATGAGGCTGGGAGCAGTGGCTCACACCTGTAATCCCAGCACTTTGAGAAGCCAAGATGGGTGGATCACCTGAAGTCAGGATTTCGAGACCAGCCTGACCAGCGTGGTGAAACTCTGTCTCTACTAAAAATACAAAAAAATTAGCCAGGCGTGGTGGTGGGCAACTGTAATCCCAGCTACTCAGGAGGCTGAATTAGGAGAATTGCTTGAACCCAGGAGGCGGAAGTTGCAGTGAGCCAAGATCACGCCACTGCACTCCAGCCTGGGCGACAGAGTGAGACTCCATCTCAAAAAAATAAATAAATAAAAAATAAAAGGCAACCTATGGAATGGGAGCAGATTTTTTTTTTTTTTTTTTTTTTTTAGATGGAGTCTCACTGTCACACAGGCTGGAGTGCAATGGCACGATCTCGGCTCACTGCAACCTTCGCCTCATGGATTCAAGCGATTCTCCTGTCTCAGGCTCCCAAGTAGCTGGAATAACAGGTGCCGCCACCACCCCTGGCTAATTTTTCATATTTTTAGTAGAGGCGGGGTTTCACCATGTTGGCCAGGCTGGTCTCGAACTCCTGACCTCAGGTGATCCACCCACCTCGGCCTCCCAAAGTGCTGGGATTACAGGCGTGAGCCACCGCGCTCAGACAAGAGAAGATATTTTCAAACCACATATCTGATAAGGGGTTAATATCCATAATAATAAAAGGAGCTCCTACAACTCAGTAGCAAAAAACAACCCAATTTTAAAAACAGGCAAAGGACTTGAACAGGCATTTCTTCAAAGAATACATACAAATGGCCAACAGGAACATCAAAAGATGCTCAACACTGCTAATCATGTAGACAAAACAACAATGAAATACCACCTCTCATCTGTTAGAGCAGCCATTTAAAAAATAATAATAACGAGTGTTGAGGATGTGAAGAGATTGGCGCACTTGTGCACGATTGGTGGGAATGTGAAACGGTGCAGCTGCTGTGGAAGACAGTCTGGAGGCTCCTCGAAAAATTAAACATAGAATTACCAAAGGATCCAGCAATCCCACTTCTGGGTATTCATTCAAAGGAACCAAAATCAGGACCTTGAAGAGATATTTGCACTTCTGTGTTCATTGCAGCGCTATTCACAATAGCAGGCCGGGCGCAGTGGCTCATGCCTGTAATCCTAGCACTTTGGGAGGCTGAGGCGGGTGGATCACCTGAGGTCAGGAGTTTGAGAGCAGCCTGACCAACATGGCAAAACCCCGTCTCTACTAAAAATGCAAAAATTAGCCGGGCGTGGTGGTGCATGCCTGTAGTCCCAACTACTCAGGAGGCTGAAGCAGGACAATCGCTTGAACCCGGGAGGTGGAGGTTTCAGTGAGCCAAGCTCGTGCCTGGCCAACAGACTGAGACTCCATCTCAAAAAAAAACATTATTCACAATAGCCAAGACGTGGAAGTAAACTGACTGTCCATTTACTGACGAATGGATAAATGAAATATGGTAAATACAATGGAATATCATTCATCCTTTAAAAAGAAGGAAGTCCTGCCGTATGCAACAACATGCATGAACCTGGAGGACATAATGGTAAGTAAAATAAGCCAGACACAGAGGAAAAGCAATGCATGATTGCCTTCATATGAGGTATCTAAGAGTCAGACTCATATAAGCAGAGAGTAGAATGGTTAGTTGCCCATAGCTGGGGAGAGGAAAGTGGGGAACAGCTGTTCAGTGTGTATAAAGTTTCAGTTGCACAAGATGAAAAGTTCTAGAGGTCTGCTGTACACCATTGTGCTTATACTCACCAATAATATACTACACACCTAAAAATGTGGTAAGAGGGTGCTATGGTCTGAATGTTTGTGTCTCCCTAAAATTCATATGTTGAAATTTAATCCCCAGGTGATAGTTTTAAGAGGTAGGGCCTTTGGGAGAAGATTAGATTGTGAGGGATCTACCATCATGGATGGGATTAGGGGCCCTTATAAAAGATCCCTGAGGCCAAGATACAACAACAAAGAAATCATGATATCCTTAATGAACACAGACACAAAAATCCTCAACAAAATATTAGCAAACTGGATCCAGCAGCACATCAAAAAGATAATCCACCAAGTTCAAATGGGCTTCATTCCAGGGATGCAAGGATGGTTCAATATATGCAAATCAATAAATGTGATTCACCACATAAACAGAATTTAAAACAAAAACCACATGATCATCTCAACAGATGCAGAAAAAAGCATTCAATAAAATCCAACAACCCTTAATGATAAAAACCCTCAAAAAACTAGGCATCAAAGGTACATACCTCAAAACAATAAGAGTCATTTATGACAAACCCACAGCCAATATCATACTGAATAGGCAAAGGTTGGAAGTATTCCCCCTAAGAACTGAAACAAGACAAGGATGTCCACTCTCACCACTCCTATTCAACATAGTACTGGAAGTCCTAGCCAGAGCAATCAGGCAAGAGAAAGAAATAAAAGGCATCCAAATTGGAAAAGAGGAAGTCAAATTATCTTTCTTCATTGATGATATAATTCTATAACTAGAAAACTCAAAAGATTCCACCAAAAGACTCCTAAACTTAATAAATGACCAGTAAAGTTTCAGGATACAAAACCAATATACAAAAATCAGTAGCATGTCTATACCCCAATAATGTTCAAGTTGAGAAACAAATGAAGAATGTAGTTCCATTTATAATAGTCATACACACACAAATACCTAGGAATACATCTAACCAAGTAGGTGAAAAATGTCTACAAGGAGGACTACCAAACACTGATGAAATAAATCGTAGATGACACAAACAAATGGAAAAACATTCCATGCTCATGGATTGGAAGAATTGATATCATTAAAATGTCCATACTGCCCAAAGCAAGCTACAGCTTCAATGCAATTCTTATAAAATTACCAATGTCATTCTTCACAGAATTAGAAAAAAACTATTCTAAAATTCATATGGAACTGAAAAAGAGCCCAAATAGCCAAAGCAATCCTAAGCAAAAGGAACAAGGGAGGAGGCTCACATTACCTGACTTCAAACTACACTACAAGGCTACAGTAACCAAAACAGCATGGTGCTGGTTCAAAAATAGACATATAGACTAATGGAACAGAATAGAGAATCAAGAAATAAAGCTGCATAACTACAACCAACTGATCTTTGACAAAGTCAACAAAAATAAATAATTGGGAAAGGACATCCTATTCAATAAATGGTATTGGGGAAACTGGCCAGCCATATGCAGAAGAATGAAACTTGACCCCTACCTCTCACCATATACAGAAATGTACTCAAGATGGATTAAAGACTTAAATGTAAGACCTCAACCTATAAAAATCCTAGAAGAAAACCTAGGAAATACTTTTCTGGACATTGGCCTAGGCAAAGAATTTATGACTAAATCTTTAAAAGCAAGCACAACAGAACCAAAAATTGACAATTGAGACCTAATTAAACTAAGGATCTTCTGTACAGCAATATAAATTATCAACAGAATAAACAGACAACTTACAGAATGGGAGAAAAATTTGCAAAATATGCATCTGACACAGGATTTATATCCATAATCTATAAGGAGCTTAAGCAAATCAAGAAGAAAAAAAGAAACAACTCCATTAAGAAGTGGGCAAAGGGCACACAGTGTCTTTTGAGACACTGCTCAAAAGAAAACATATAAGTGGCCAAAAACATATTTTTTAAATGCTCACCATCACTAATCATCAGAGAAATGCAAACCAAAACCACAATAAGATACCATCTCATACCAGTCAGAATGGGTATTATTAAAAGGTCAAAAAATAACAAGTGTTGGCAAGGTTGCAGCAAAAAGGGAATGCATATATGTGATTGATGGGATTATAAATTAGTTTAGCCCCTGTAGAAAGCAGGTTGGAGATTTCTCAAAGAACTAAAAGCAGAATTGTCATTCAACCCAGCAATCCCATTACTGGGTATATACCCAAAGGAAGACAAATCATTCTACTGAAATGACACCTGTACTGACACGTTTTTCCCAGCACTATTCACAATAGCAAAGACATAGAATTAACCAAGGTGCCCATCAATGGGGGATTAGATAAAGAAACTTGGTACATAAACACCATGGAATACTATGCAGCCATGAAAAAGAATGAAATTATGTCCCTTATAGCAACATGGATGCAGCTGGAGGCCACTATCCTAAGTGAATTAATGCAGAAACAGAAAACCAAATGCCACATGTTCTCACTTACAAACAGGAGTTAAACAATGAGTACAAATGGACATAAATATGGAAATAATAGACACTGGGGATTCCAAAAGGAGGTGGGGTAAGGACTGAAAAACTATCTATTGTGTACAACGTTCACTATTTGGGTGATAGTTTCAACGGAAGCCAAACCTCAGTATCCTGCAATATATCCATGTAATGAACCTGCACATGTACCCCCGAATCTAAAATAAATTTTTAAAAATTAAAAAATAATAAAAGAGGCCGGGTGCAGTGGCTCACGCCTGTAATCCCAGCACTTTGGGAGGCCGAGGCAGGTGGATCACCTGAGGTCAGGAGTTCGAGACCAGCCTGACCAATATGGTGAAACCCCATCTCTACTAAAAATATAAAAATTAGCTGGGTGTGGTGGTGAGTGCCTGTAGTCCCAACTACTCAGGAGGCTGAGACAGGAGAATTGACTGAACCCAGGAGGTGGAGGTTGCAGTGAGCCGAGATTGCGCCACTGCACTCCAGCCTGGGTGACAGAGCGAGACTCCATCTCAATAATAATAATAATAATAATAATAATAATAATAAAAGAGGCCCAAGGGAGCTTATTCACTCCTGTCACATGAGGACACAGAAGTTGACATCCATGAGGAGCGAGCCCTCACCAGACACAGAATCTGATGGCAACTTGATCTTGGACTTTCCAGCTTCCAGAGTTGTAAGCAAGAAATTTCTGTTGCTTATAAATTACGCAGTCTAAGGCATTTTGTTATAGCAGCCTGAGTAGACGAAGACAGAGGTTTAAAAACAGCCAGTGATCATAGAACCGTACAATGTTAATTTCTTAGTTTTAATAAAGGTGCCGTGATTATTATAAGATGTTGACATGAGGAGAAGCTGGATGAGGGTATGGGCCGACTTCTCAGTTCTGGCACTATTGCCATGTTGGGCTAGATCGTTTGTTGTTGTGGGGCCGTCCTGTGTGTCATAGGATGTTCAGCAGCCTCCCTGTCCTCTACTACCCACTAGATGCTAGGAAGAACTGCACCCCATCCCAGGATGGGACAACCAAGAGTGTCTCCAGACATTGCCAAATTGACGTTGCTCCTAGTTGAGAATCAGGAACTCTCTGCATCACCTTTGCATTATAGATAAATCTAAAATTATTTCAAAATAGAAAGTTTATACCAAAAAAGATTAACTGAAGTTAAAGCATCTCAGAAACAATGATGTCTTACAAGTCGATGGCGAAATCATTCCAACGATCAACATTTTATTGACACACGAGTTCCAAATATTACCGCTCCTGGATTCCCGTTCATCCCACCCTGCCTGCTGGGGCACTTCTGCTTGTTCATGTCTGAATATCCCAACCCCCACCAGGCAGAATTGTCCATGCTCCTCTGCCTGTTCTGCTTCAGTTACCTAAGGTGTGAAACGGATTTTGAAAGTGAGGTGCACCTAGATGAATGGCGTAGCTGTCCCGGGCACTAATTGCCTGTCTAAATTACCTCTTTTTTTTTTTTTTTTTTTGAGACAGAGTCTTGCTCTGTCGCCCAGGCTGGAGCGTAGTGGCGCCATCTTGGCTCACTGCAATCTCCTGGGTTCAAGCGATTCTCCTGCCTCAGCTTCCCAAGTAGCTGGGATTACAGGTGCATGCCGCCAGGCCCAGCTAATGTTTGTATTTTTAGTAGAGACAGGGTTTTGCCATGTTGGCCAGGCTGGTCTCAAACTCCTGGCCTCAAGTGATCTGCCTGCCTCGGCCTCCCACAGTGCTGGGATTACAAGCCCTCGGCCTCCCAAAGTACTGGGATTACAAGCATGAACCACCGCGCCCGGCCTAAATTACCTTTTAATCATTGGTAATATTGTGCATTTGTTGCTCTCATAACTTTGATGAATGTTTAATCAAAGTTTAATTCTTCAACCCAGTGATTCTATGTCCGAGAGTATTCCCCCATGATACACCAGCACAACTGCAGAGAGAGACATGTGCAGAGATATGCAATGCAGCACCACTTCTAACAGTTACTATTAAAATAAAAAAAACCTAAATAAATAAATCAGGTCTGACCCATAAACTGGAATGCTGTGTCTATTACAATACAATTGAAATCAATCTACATCTAAATGAAATTGTACAAGATCTATTATAGAGTGAAAAAAAAGGGATTAAAACTGTAGATGTGGTATGATCCTAATTGTGTAAAAAAAAAAAAGAAAGAAAATACAGATATTTGTTATGTATCCATACACAACTTCTGGAAGGATATTCAGGGTATTCAGGAACCTGTTACTTATCGTTGTCTGAGGAACGAGACTGAGAAGTGCAGAGGGTTGAAGAAGGTGGGGGTGTCGCTTACTCTTAAGCCAACATCCTTCTGTATCTTTCTGCTTATCAGGATGAAAACTAGCTTTGGCTCAGTACACAGTGACTCTTTCTGGCCATTAGCCTGTTGAAATCCAGACAGACCAGACTCTAAGGAAAATAAATTCCGAATTAATAATATAAATAAATTGAATTGAAGGTAATAGTTCCACCCACAAGATGAGCTACAGTTTCCCTCACTGCACAGAGGGCTCATCACACATCCTCTTGAAATAATCAGGTTTTCAAACCCTTTAAAAACCAGATCCAAGTTTTGTTTTTGTTTTTGTTTTTGTTTTTTTCAAGACGGAGTCTTGCTCTGTCGCCCAGGCTGGAGTGCAGTAGTGCAATCTCGGCTCACTGAAACCTCCACCTCCCGGGTTCAAGCAATTCTCCTGCCTTAGCCTCCCAAGTAGCTGAGATTATAGGCATGCGCCACCACATCCAGCTAATTTTTGTATTTTTCGTATTTTTAGTAGAGATGGGGTTTCACCACGTTGGCCAGGCTGGTCTCAAACTCCTGACCTCAGGTGATCCACCCACCTCAGCCTCCCAAAGTGCTGGGATTACAGGCATGAGCCACTGCGCCTGGCCTGAATCCAAGTTTTTAAAATGCAATTTATATATACCTCAATTAAATATAGAAATAATAATAACACAAATAGAAGCTTTGTGATTAGAGAATGTCTCAGGTGTATCACAGAAAGTTGGGTCAGTAGACTGCATGGGGATGCTTTTTGGAGAAGCACATGTGTGGGACCCTACCCACACCCAGAAGCCCCTTCTCTTCCCACCCATTCAGCATGCCTCTCCTAAAAGCCAGCAGGACAGAGGGTACCAGCCAGGGAGAAAGGCATCTGTCTGCTTGAGAGCTATGGGGGACTCAGGGGACAGGCCACCCATCAGGGCCTGTCCACCCTCTCCCCAACATGCCTTTCAGTGACATCCCTCTAGTTTAGGAGGGATGTGGAAAGCCTTTTTAGTAGAAATTTTGTGTATAAAAATTAAGAGAGTAGAAAATTACTTGCACTGGTTGCATTAGATATATCATCTATAACATATTCATTTAAATCCTGTGGGTAACCAAGAGGATACAGAGAAGGACACTAGCTAAAAATACTAAGCATAGGCTGGGAGCTGTGACTGTGTCAATGAAAAAAAAAAAAAAAAAATCACGTATCCAGGCCAGACACAGTGACTCATGCCTATAATCCCAACACTTTAAGAGGCCAAGGCAGGAGCATTGCTTGAGGCCAGGCATTCACAAACAGCCTGGGCAACATAGTGAAGCTTTGCCTCTACAATAAAATTAGCTGGGCATGGTGGTGCATGCCTCCAGCCACTCAGGAGGCTGAGGCAGGTAGATCACTTGAGCCTGGGAGTTTGAGGCTGCATTGAGCCATGATCATGCCACTGCACTCCAGCTTGAGCCTGGGTGACACAGTGAGACCCTGTCTCAAAAAATAATAATACTTCCTAACTACCAAGGTCACCAACTTCGCACTGAGGACCCTGCATCTGGGGGATCCTCTTAGTCCTGAGTAAACCAAGACTGTTGTTCACCTTACACTATTAAGAAACATGAATGCACCAAAGCATAAAGCCAAGGGGCCGAGAAGACTAGCCAGAGAAGACCAGCCTTTAATGAGGGCCCAGAGGCTGACAGGGGTCTGGCCACCACTTCATGTGTGTCTACCCACACCCAACTGGGTCACAAACCTTTGCATAAACACCCCATGAGGAGGAGCCTCTGCAGCTGCCACCTCCTCACAATCCCAAGTGCTCCCATCACCGGCAGCTTTCATGGGGCCTGACGATGAGCAAGTTGAGGAGCCAGGAGGGGGCAAAGCAGTGTGGAGGGGATTTCCCTTCTTCTCTCTGGCTCTTTCTCAAGGGTCTTGGGCAAGCAGGAGGCAGGGAGAGCAGGAACTAACAAACTTTTGCAGAAGCCACAGCCTCAGCCTTGGTCTGTGATTCCTAGCACATCTTGGATAAAATAGTCTATCAAAGAGAAAACCAGTAGAGAACCACAAATAGGCTGTGGATATGGCTCCAGTGACCACAGTCAGAGCAGGAGCTACCTGCTCCTGTCTGAATACCCTGAGCTACCTGCACTCCAGAGCAGCTGGAGGCTTGGACAGTTCCACGCACTCCACCTGGTTCTGAGTGTTGTCATCAGGTGGAAAGGGGTGGGAGAAAATCCTACTTGAATACAGCAGAATCACATGGAAAAACTCAACTAGACCCCAGGACCCTGCCAAGAACGGCTGCCCCACTGCAGACCCAAGAAAGGGAGGCCAGTAGGGTTTTGTTTTGTTTTGTTTTGCTTTTTGTTTTCAGCAAATAGACGTGATGGCAAGTGTCAGCTGGCTCTGGAAATTTCTTTTCTCCTGCAAGAATGAATAAAAAGACAAGGAAGGCCAGGCACGGTGGCTTACACCTGTAATCCCAGCACTTTGGGAGGCCGAGCTGGGTGGATCACGAGGTCAGGAGTTCAAGACTAGCCTGGCCAACATGTCAAAACCCCGTCTCTACTAAAAATACAAAAATTAGCAGGGTGTGGTGGCGCATGCCTGTAATCCCAGCTACTCGGGAGACTGAGGCAGGAGAATCGCTTGAACCTGGGAGGCGAAGGTTGCAGCAAGCCGAGATTGCACCACTGCACTCCAGCCTGGGTAAAAGAGCGAAACTCTCTCAAAAAAAGAAAGAGAAGAAAAAAGACAAGACAAGAAAAACAATAAGCCCATGGAAAAAAAGTGACACAGGACGAGGAAAAAGGAACAGAATTTTGCAGACTCGGAGGAAGCACAGATTCTATAACAAGGTCTGGGGAAATTTTAGAAAGTTGTTTGACGTGCTCCATGTGAGATGCAAGAAACATGGTCTCTGTGAAAGAGAAATCAAACACTCAAAGCCAGAAAGCAGCAGAAAGGCCAAAGGAGTTCGGACTCTTGCGACACTCACGGTTCTGAGAAAAGAGAAACTGTGCAGGTTGACATCATCCTAGAAATCGTGGAGAAGGAAGTTGAACTGGTTTGGAGCATACGTTTGATATCAGCCATGAGCGGGCATTTTAAGTGCAGAAAGCAGCATGAGAGGCTGGACTCCTCACTGAAGTGGAGGCTGCTGCAGGGTTTCTGGGGGTGGATGTGGCAGGTGGTCGTGGGAAGCACCTGCAGTGGAGGTGGAAAGTGGGGCAGGGAAGGTGAAGCAGCCCCAAAAGGGTGAGGTAGCAACAAGTCTCCTCCGAGAGAGGGCGGAGCTTAATCCCACTGCGGAACTCTGGAAAACGGCATCCTTGAGATGTGCCTCAGAATTCTCTCACCAGAAGAGCAAGAAAGATGAGGTCTTTATTCACTTACTCCCACGAGTCACTGGATAAGGGCTGCTCCCTGGAGGTGCTAATTCCTTGGGGCTTCCTAATTCCTGCTGTCCACAGGCCAAGAGAACTCGTGGGAACAGAGGGCCTCAGGCAAAGAGCGTCGGAGCAGCCGTGGAAAAGACAAGCCAGAGCTGGGGACCACAGGAGTACGCCAGGGCAGGGGCAATGTCTCTTTCAACAAGGGTAGGAGGAGTGGCCACAAGAAGCATGGGCAGGGCCGGGAACATGAGCTCGACTGAGAAGATGGTGCTGGGGGTGGTGGGATACAAGGGTGAGTGAGTCCATAGATCAGAATGGTGTTTGCAAAAACTCAGCCTTAGCCGGGTGCGGTGGCTCATGCCTGTAATCCCAGCGCTATGGGAGGCCAAGGTGGGCAGATCACCTGAGGTCAGGAGTTCGAGACCACCCTGGGCAACGTGGTGAAACCCCATCTCTACTAAAAATACAAAAAATTAGCCGGACATGGTGGCGAACGCCTGTAGTCCCAGCTACTCGGGAGGCTGAGGCAGGAGAATGGTGTGAACCCAGGAGGCGCAGCTTGCAGTGAGCCGAGATTGCACCACTGCACTTCAGCCCAGGAGACGGTGAGACTCCGTCTCAAAAAATAAATAAATAAATAAAAATAAAATAAAATACAAAATTAGCTGGGTATGGTGGCGCACACCTGTAGTCCCAGCAACTCGGGAGGCTAAGGCATGAGAATCACTTGAGCCAGAGAGGCAGAGGTTGCAGAGAGCCAAGATCATGCCACTGCACTGCAGCCTGGGTGACAGAGCGAGACTCCATCTCAAAAAAAAAAAAAAAAAAAAAAAAAAACTCAGCCTGGGCCAGGCACAGTGACTCACACCTGTAATCCCAACACTTTGGGAGGCCAAAGCAGGAAGATCCGTTGAGCCCAGGAGTTTGAGACCAGTCTGGGCAATGTAGGGAGACCCTATCTCTACAAAAACATTTTTAAAAATTAGCCAGGCATGGTGGGTCACACCTGTAGTCCCAGCTACTCAGGAGGCGGAGGTGGGAGGATAGCTTGAGCCCGAGAAGTGGAGTCTGCAATGAGCCATAATTGCCCCACTGTACTCCAGCCTGGGGACAAAGTGAGATGCTGCCTCAAAAAATAAACAGATAAATAAATAAATAAATAAATAAATAAATAAATAAAAGGCTGCCTAGGAAGTTCTGACTTGATATGCAGGAACTGGGATTCATTGCATAGCTTCAAACAGTCTCTTGGGTCAGTTCTTAAACAAGGGTGTACTGGGTTGAATGGTGTCTCGCCAGAATTCATGGTTCAAGGTTCAGAATCTGTGAATGTGGCCTACAGTGTAAGTAGGGACTTTGCAGGTGTAATGAAAGTTAAGATGAGGTCCTACTGGATTACAGGAGGCCCTAAATCGGATATGACTGGTATCCTTTGAAAATAAAAAGAAGACACACACACACACACACACACACACACACACACACACACACACGGAGGCCATGTGAAGATGGAGCAGATATCAAAGGGAGGCAGCTGCAGGCCAAAGGACACCAAAGGTTGTCGGGAGCCCCCAGAACCTAGGAAGAGGCACGGGTTAGATCCTCCCCTACAGCCTCCAGAAGGAACTGACCCTGCCAACCCCTCGATGTTGGACGTCTGGCCTTCTGAACTGTGAGAGGATACACTTCTGTGGTTTCAAGCCCCCCAGTGTGTGGTACTTGGCTACAGCAGCCCCAGAAAACTGCCACAGGGGCTAGGCGAGGAAGACCAGGCTGGAGGACCATGGAAACGGGCTAGAGGGAGGAAACCCAGGTTGCAGAACTTTACGCTGCTGGTCCTTCAGGTCTCAGGCAGAAAGCTGCTTCCCCAGAGGGGGCTTTCCTGGATGTCAACGCCCACTGACTCTTCCTGGTTAAGTCACATAACCCTGCCATACGTTCTCACATCTATCCTTTTGCCTGCAGCATTTCTGTGGTTCGTCTGGGCAGGGGCTTTGGGGATGATGCTGAGAACCATTTTGGAAGGAAAAAGGCAATACACATGATGACAGATGATGTCTAGAGTTTGAAGGAGTGGGGACAATGAGTGACTCCAAGTCTCATAACCTAAGAGTTGAGCTGCTACTCTTTTATTTCTTTTCTTTTCTTTTTTTTTTTTTTTTTTTTTGAGATGGAGTCTCACTCTGTTGACTAGGCTGGAGTGCAGTGTCGCAATCTCAGCTCACTGCAACCTCCACCCCCCAGGTTCAAGCAATTCTCCTGCCTCAGCCTCCCGAGTAGCTGGGATTACAGGGGTGCACCATCATGCCCAGCTAATTTTTGTATTTTTAGCAGAGATGAGGTTTCACCATGTTGGCCAGGCTGGTCTCAAACTCCTGACCTCAGGTAATCCTCCTGCCTCAGCCTCCCAAAGTGCTGGGATTACAGGCAAAAGCCACCTCACCTGGCGTGAGCTGCTACTCTTAACAATGTGGTCCATGTCAAGGAAACTGTGGGGAGAAGTGGAGGGAAGGAGAAGAAAGGTGATGAATTTAGTGTCAGTCCTGTAGGATTTAAGACCAGAGCCCACAAGGAGGGCGAGAGTTAAAATCACCAATGGCTTTTGAAACAAAACTAAATACTGTAACAGAGCAAACCACTGCCGATGGGTAATCCAACTTAGAGACTCTGAGTGGTAAATTTATAACCTAAATAAGTATCTCCATATATGCAGCATGCTTCCTCTCCCCTTGTGTAGCAAAAGACGCAGTAGACGCTGTCGCTTCTCTCCTACGCCTCCTGGAAAGCATGTGTGATAAGAACTAAGGAGATAAATACATGAACTGTCCACTCTGGCGCCCTTCATAAACACAGATAAACAAGCTGTGCCCCTCCACTCTTGAAAAGTCACTAATCTGGGCAGATCTGCACAACTTCCGCATCGAGAACGTTCCTCTTTGGGCATGATCCTCTCTGACAGCCACACCTGTTGTTCTCAAGCCGCACCATCATTAAACACTCCAGGTACTGGTCTCCGAGACTCAGCAATGGGACAGACAGGCTTAAATGATTCCCCACCAATGCCAAACACTTCTGTTTTCTTCCCCAGTGATGTTGGGTCATCTGTTGGACAAACATGGCTTGTTATCCTTAGAAGGACATCATTTCACTGGAAAGTGCAGGCCGGGCATGGTGGCTCACGCCTGTAATCCCAGCACTTTGGGAGGCCAAGGCAGGTGGATCATCTGAGGCCAGAAGTTTGAGACCAGCCTGGACAACATGGTGAAACCCCGTCTCTACTAAAGATACTAAAAATTAGCTGGGCGTGGTGGCCCATGCCTGTAATCCCAGCTACTTGGGAGGCTGAGGCAGGAGAATTGCTTGAACCCGGGAGACGGAGGCTACAGTGAGCTGAGATCTCACCATTGCACTCCAGCCTGGGTGACAGAGTGAGACTCCATCTTGAAAAAAAGAAAAGAAAAGAAACATATATGTGGCTGTCGTGACTGAGTGGGTCTAGTGTGTAGGGATCAGGGCACCCTACTACTGGCATGTGGTGGGTAGGGATCAGGGACACTGCTAACGTCCTACAATGTTCAGGACAGGCCCTCACAACGCAGAATTACCTGGTCCCGTATGTCAACAACGCCACTGCAGAGACCCCTGCCCCAGAGGATCATGGGGTATTTACACTTATGCTGCAATAAATTCTACTGAAATAAATGTTTGTACAAAAGAGGCCCCATGGTTCAAGTATTGCTTAACCACGCCTATGGCATTTGGGGTTCCCTGTTGGTAGAGCTGGCTGTGATGGGAATGATGGGAAGAAGGGAGTGGACTTGGAAGGGCTTTGGAAACAAGTGGCAAGTTCCAATTCCTGCAAAAGAAGAGCTGCAAAGAGACATGGAAAGTTTGAGGTGTCATCGGAGAGAGGATGGAGTGGAGCAGGCGGGAAACCTGACCGCGTGGGCTGACCTTCATCATTCTGTTCATTCGAGATTTTCATTTCAGCCACTCTCATTCATGGTGTGTGGACCCCAAAATAGAGGGGGAAAATGGAGCAGAAATATTACCCAAGACTGCAGGCTGATCTCTGCTTCTCCCCACCGGAGTGGGGAGGGCCCTGCCAGCAGGTGCATCTACCCAAAGAGCACAAGGCCCCAGCCTGCTGGCCTCCCTGCACCTGAGGGGCAGTCGGTATGCATCCAGGGCACTGCAGAGGGTGGGTCTTGGAGGAGTGGCAGCTCTTCCTCTTCCTCCTTTGACAGCCCCATTCAAGGGCATTAAAAAGAAGCTTCCAGTGAACTTCTATTTGACTCTATTACCTCACTGGCAACCTGCAAAATGCCAAATGCTGCCACTTGCCCTGCGGGAAGTGATTTTGTCTCTTACCCGTGAATGTCACCACAGAAGCTAACTTCAATCCCCGATGATAGATTGGCTTCTCTTCCTTCAGCTCAACTCAAATGCCAGGCATCAAACACAAAGAGACTCACCTCTGCCTCTCTCTGAGCTCTGAGCTTTCTTTGGTATTAAAATCACAAGCTGCCAGTTCCATAGCCTGAAAGAGACATGGAAAATCATTTATTCAAAAAAAAAAGCTTAACTATGATACATCCACACTATAAAATATTATGCAGCCACTAAAAAAAGGATGTATTGAAGACTATTTAAGGAAATGGAAAAATGCTCACATTATGATGATGGCTAAAAAAAGCAGAATACAATATGATCTCAAGTCTGTAAAAATAAAAAACAGAGAAAAACAAAAAGGCAGAAAAAGATGATCTTTTATCTCCAGACAGGAAAACTGTAGATACTTTGTTTATTTCTTCATATCTTTCTACATTTTTCAATTTTTCTACATGAGAATGTATTACTTGGCTGATAGGCAATTAAAAGTTTGTTTTCAAAAGAAAGCATAAATCATTTTACTCTCTTCAGACTCAGAGTAATAAGTGACATCCCCACAAGAAGAGCCCACAGCTGAAGACACCAGCCACCTTCTCCCCTAATTTGTCCCAAAGAACCTCCCAAAACTGACCCACAGACATCTTCAAGGGTCCTCCTTCTGGTGGAGGGAGTGGGCAGGAGAGGGTACTGGGAATCACAGCACAACTCATTGTCACAAAGCCAGAGATACAGAAACAGCACGTTAACCGCACAAACCCATTCCAACCACAAAGCAAGAGCCACCCACCCTCCAATGAGATGCATTCTGTTCCTCCAACTTTGACACCTATGGAACTTTCCAGAACCCAGCTGTCCCCGCAAGATGGTTCCAGACCCAGGAGCATGTCTTAGACCTGATACCAGAACTCAGTGACATGTCTGGGTGACCTGTTCATAGGGGCACCTGACAGAGGGGTGCCAGCCAGTCAAAGCGGCCCAGACAGGAAGGAAAAAAGGCTGCCATGAGTCATCCGTCTCCAACCCCAGACCTTGGGCTGAGAGCATGGGAAATCACCTGCTGTGTCCTCACGGCCCTTGGCTCTCCCATCACACACCAGAGCATGCTGGGGAGGCTGGCAGGTGGGCAGTGGCCACAGAGGCTGGCCAGAGGGTGGGAGATTATACTGCAGGATTATTTCCCCAGATGCATTCATTCCACGCCCACTTATTGAGCACCTGCAGGCTAAGAGGCAGGGCGTGTGGCAGGCAAGAGGGCAGGACAGTGCACACCTGGGCACCATCTGTCTTTAACACAGCGGTTCTCACCCTGCAGCTGCATCAGCCTCACCTGCGGGGACTTCCTTAAGAACCTGCCTCTAGTTCTGATTCAGTAAGTCTGGAGTGGAACCCCTACATTTTGCATTTTCCACAAATCCCCAGGTGACGCTGCAGTTGTGGCTGCCGGTCAGGGGACCCTACTTGGAAAGCCACTGAGGAAACAGCAGAGAGGAGGCAAGGTTGAAACCCATAAGCTCCTCCACCCTATGGAAACAGACACAGCACGCGGGATGGCGGGACACGGTCACAAATCCAGACGGGCACCAGCCTCGCCGCCTTTTGGGTGCGGAGCTGACCAGGCTTAGGTAAGCAGCCCGATGCCTGCAGAGGGCGAATCCCTCATCCGGGAAGCCTGTGTCTTAGATGGAGGGGCAGGAGGAGGGCATCGTCCCAGCCCCTGGTCCTGAGCTTTTGTTTCTCAGGGACATCTGTGCCCAGAGATGGAGCCATCTTCCAGCCATCTCGTCAGAAGCCAAGTTGCCCCGAGACTCATTGGAATTCAGCTTGCTTATAAACACCTGGAGGTTTTGAGATTATGCTGAGGTCTGGGGCTCGAGGACTGTGCTTGGGGAGTTTATCAGAGTTCAGTCGGTGTAGGTGAAAGGCGGTGGACGAGCCTGGTGGGGGAGGTGGCGGGCATCAGTAAAGTGAGTACATTATTCACATATCTCCTTCCACCAGAACGAAAGCTCGCCTTCCACTCACGAATGCTTATCAACACCCTTCGATTTTTTTTCAACCGTTTTTAAAGGAGGCAGAAAGGAAAAGATCATAATTTTTAATTAAGAAATTAAGCCATCTCCTTCCTAAATATTCAGTGCTGCATTTATCGCCTCCAGGAAGGGGGAGGGGAGAGTCCAACCATTGCAGGAAAATGGTTTTCATCATCCGCAAAATCCGATGCCCAAAATAGCCCCATCGTTGCCCTGGCAACTAACATTTGCTCCCCTTCCCCCTCCTCCCCGATGCCTTTGCATATTGCTGCATATTTCTATCATCTCTTTCCAGGCACAGTTCATAAACACGACGGCATAATAAAGAATGTTATCACCAATGACTTACAGCCCAGCTGCGCCCAGCGAGATAGGCAGTGGCAAGCAGATACAATTTCATGCAGCGAGGGCAACGGAGTGATTGGGTGCCCTTCAAATGTGATGCCACTTCTTTAAGTCAGTCCAAATTCAGAAATAAAGTTGGTCTCGCCCTTTTCCTGGCCGCCATCGACAATGCATGCAGGGATAATGCCCCGGAGTCTCATTAGGGCTGGAACGATCTTGCCCTGAGATGAGGATTATTCCAACAGCCTCCTTCGCGGCCCCGCTCGGCCCTCGCCTCCCCCTCCCGCCTCCCCTCCTCTGCCTTGTCAAAGGGCCGAGGCCCCAGGATGTGGCCTTTTTGAATTAATTATCCTCTCTTCCCAAGGATTATTCGGGCTCCCATGGCTAGGGGCAGTGGGGGTGGGGCAGGGGCCGCCGCAGATGAAGATCCGGGAAGATTTTCCATATCCAAACCCCGCTCCTTTAGTTTCAGGGGGTGGCAGCGTTAATTGCGGGGACTCACTCTGCATGGGGTTAATGCAAGGAGAGAGGGCACTCTCTAGACCCTCAGCAGCCACTTCTGTCCAGAGAGGGTGGAAGGTCGAGGACCTTTCTCTCCCTGCCCCCTAGGCTTACACAACTCTATAAGCTTCTCCTCTGGTTCTTGTTCCAGACGGGGCCAGAGCTTTAGTTTTTTTGCTTAGAATAATGAAGATGTGGCTGGCCGCGGTGGAGGATGGGCCCATTCAGAAGAAGAGGGAGAAGTTTCTGGCTTTGGGGGCTCCTACAATTTCCTTGGGCAAGGATCAGGAGGTCAAAGATCAAGGCCAAACTTATCTGCCCCCTCCAGGGCCTGTGGAACCAGGCAGGCCTCCCCTGGGCGGTGTGGTGACCACACGCAGGGCCCTCTAGCCCACTGGATCTGGTGGACTGCCAGAGCCAGGGGTCCCTGCACTGCCCCCCACCCACTGTTCCACGTGGGTTCTTCCAGGCCACCCCCAAGCCTAGACAGTGTCCAGGCTGAGCTCAGGCTGGCCAGTAGCAGCCTCCCACTCCTCCCAGCGGCTTCCAGCCAGGGGGACAGGCAGCCAGGTGGGGACACAGTGGAGGAAGGGAAGGTGTCCCAAGGGCGCCACTAGGCACTTGAGAAGATAGTCATCAGGGTGGGGTGAATATGGGGGCTGGTGGGCAGAGCAGCAGAAACTGCAGGTTCAGCTGATCTCTGCCTTGTGGACCCATGGGCCATGCAGAGAAGGCCCCACACAGCCCTTGCAGGGCAGGAGAGGCCCCACGGGAACATGACAGGCTTCCAGGAGGAGCCTTCTCAAAATCCAGTCCACAGTGGAGTCGGCAAGGAGAGCTCTGAGGTGTGATCCCGGGGAACAGAGCAGGTAGCAGAATGTCCACCATCCCATCCAGGAAGGCCCCATGCTGCCTGGGACCCCAGCACCACCAAGACTTTCACCCTTTCCTCTACGGACGCCACTGTGGAGCCAGCCTAAGGGGCTGTCCCTGGCTACCTCCATGGCAGTGAACCAGATATCCCCAGCCAGGCCCTCATGGAGCCCACAGGTGGGTGGAGACAGAAGGGCCACAGCCTCCCCGGGGGCCAGGCTCACCTTCCACATGCTTGGCTGCCTGCAGCCATCCCCTCACCTGTGCTGGTCCCACAGGCTGGCTTATTACCTAGGTGGAGGGCTGGACATTTGGGCAGGTGGTCATATTGGGGGCAGGGGGATTTTACAGCAGGGGAGAAGATGACCAAGGTTGGTAAGATGCCATTTCACGTCCCCTGCGTTCTTGGCTCTGTCCGAGGTGACTCTCAAGGAGGAGTTTAATCTAGTGCCTGATGCTCTTCCCACACCTGTATTACTAAGATGGGGGAAGCAAGAAATTCTGAAGAAAAACCAACCTCCCCTTCACCCATTCACAACTATTTCCCTTGAGTCAGCCCAGCTCTCCCAGCCTGCTTCCCAGGGCCCTGCTTGAATTTTGTATAGACATAAACATATATCTATTCATTGATGTAAAATTCATGTAACATAAAATGAATGATTTAGAAGTGAACAATTCTGGCCAGGAGCAGTGGCTCACTCCTGTAATCTCAGCATTTTGGAAGGCCAAGCAAGATGGGAGGATCACTTGAGGTCAGGAGTTCGAGACCACCCTTGGCCACATAGTGAGCCCTCATCGCTAAGAAAAGTAAACAAAATTGGCCAGGTGCAGGGGTGCACGCCTGTAATCCCAGCACTTTGGGAGGCGGAGGCAGGTGGATCACCTGAGGTCAGGAGTTCGAGACCAGCCTGACCAACATAATGAAACCCCATCTCTACTAAAAATACAAAAATTAGTCAGGCATGGTGGTGCACGCCTGTAATCCCAGCTACTCAGGAGACTGAGGCAGGAGAATCGCTTGAACCCGGGAGGCAGAGGTTGCAGTGAGCCAAGATCGAGCCACTGCACTCCATCCTGGCAACAGAAACTCCATCAAAAAAAAAAAAAATAGCCTGGTCTCACCTACCCACTCCTGGAGGCAAGTACAGAGCTTACACAGACTCCATCCTCAAAAAAACTCATCTCAAAAATAAAATAAAAAAATTAGCTCTGTGTGGTCGCTCACGCCTATAGTGCCAGCTACTCAGGAGGCTGAGGTGGGAGGATCGCTTGAGCTCGGGAGATCAAGGCTACAGTAAGCCATGATCACACCACTGCACTCCAGCCTGGGCAATAGAGCAAGACCCTGTCTCAAAAAGAAAAAAACAATAGTGAACAATTCAGCAGCATTTATATGTTCACAATGCTGTATCAATCTAGTTCCAAAACATTTTACTCACCCCAACAGAAAACCCTGTACCCATCAGGGGTCACTCCCCATTTCCCCTCCCCACAACCTTGGCAACCCCCAGTCTGCCTTTTGTCTCTGCGTGTTTCCCTGTCCTGGATATTTCCTATAAATAGGATCTACAACACGTGACTGGTTTCTTTCACTTGGTGTGATGTTTCTGAGGTTCACCCACCTTGTATCATGTGTCAGTACTAGGTTCCTTTTCATGGCTGAATAATATTCCATTGCATTTATAGACCACAGTTTATTCATTTATCCATTGACAGACATTTGGGTTGTTGTCAGTTTTGGGCTACTGTCAGTAGTCCTGCTGTGGGCATTCGTGTATAACACTTGTTTAAATACCTGTTCCCAGCTAGGTGTGGTGGCTTATGCCTATAATCCCAGCACTTTGGAAGGCCGACGTGGGTGGATCACCTGAGGTCAGGAGTTCAAGACCGGCCTGACCAACATGGAGAAACCCAGTTTCTACTAAAAATACAAAATTAGCCAGACATGGTAGTGCATGCCTGTAATCCCAGCTACTCAGGAGGCTGAGGCAGGAGAATCGCTTGAACCTAGGAGGCGGAGGTTGAGGTGAGCCGAGATCATGCCATTGCACTCTAGCCTGGACAACAAGAGCAAAACTCCATCTCAAAAACAAAAACAAACAAACAAAATACTTGTTCCCAATTATTTGGGGCATATACCTAGGGACAGAATTCCTGGTTATATGATAATTTAATGTTTAACTTTTTCTCTTTTTTTGAGACGGTCTCACTCTGTCTCTCAGGCTGGAGTGCAGTGGCATGATCATGGCTCACTGCAGTCTCAAATTCCTGGGCTCAGGCGATCCTCCCACCTCCGCCTCCCAAGTAGCTGGGACTGCAGGTGCACACCACCATGCCCAGCTAGTTTTTGTATTTTTTTGTATAGATGGAGTTTTACTACATTGCCCAGGCTGCTCTCAAACTCCTGGGCTCAAGTGACCCTCCCACCTCAGCCTCCCAAAGTACTGGAATTACAAGTGTGAGTCACCCCACTATGCCTGGCCTTTTATGTTTAACTTTTTGAAGAACTACAAAGCTGTTTTTCAAAGAGGCTGCCCCATTTCACATTCCTACAGGCAAGGCACGAGGGTTCTGAACTCCCCACACACTCACCAACACTTGCTATCATCTGTCTTGACTGCAGCCATCCTAGTGGGCATGAAATGCTATCTCATGTGGTTTTAAATTGCGTGTCCCTGAAAACTAATCAATTTGAGCATGTTTTCATTTGCTTCTTGGCCCCTACTTGAATTCTATATTGGTTTCTTTTCTTTTTTCTCCTTGCAAAAAAGAAATCTGGTTCTTCAATAAAGATTTTCACTCATACAGCCAAGAACTGCAAACTGGGCCCTGGAACACATGAGGCCTGGGGACAGGGTCCCTCGGAGAGAGAACTTTCCACCTCTTTCCTTAAACCCTCCTGACCCCAGAGCTGAGGAGAGAAAATTGTAGATGACCAAAAGATTTTGAAAAGTATGTAGCGTTAAACTCTGTGCTGTTCCAGGAGAGGACCTCTTAAATCTCCCTTGAAGGGGAACAAGAAGACACATCCCGCTTCTTCCAAGCAAAAGGGAAGTTCAAGGGGGGAGGGTTCTTTCCATCTGCTTTGCATGCAGGAGGAGGCTGCTAAATCCTATTTACCTTTCTCCTCTCTAGCACATTTCCAAGAAAAGAAAAGCAAAATCAACTTTGTATTCTATAGACGACGAGAGTCTTTGTAGGACAGAAAGTTCACAATCATTTTTCCCTCTCCTCAAACCTTCCACCCTGGTACCATAAAACATCTCCATCAGCCATCAGATGATCTGGTCTCATAATCTATGGGAACATTAAAGGGAGGAAAATTGTGCTGAAAAATGACAGCCTGTCTCTGCCCCTCTCCACCCCTGGTGTGCCTTCACCGCTCCGTGTTCTCTCATTCCAGGTCAGACACCTGCTCCCTTTTGTCATTCTCCAACATGATAAATGCTCTTGCACACCAACTACCAGCATCTCTGTGGTCTGTGAGCCGGTGTACATGACTGTCCTTTGTCTTGGAGAAGAGGCCTGAGGGGGACAGTGGATCCCCTCCATGCCATCTTCCGTGAAGACGCATCAGTCAGCCAAGATTTCACTCCAGCCCGGGTTGGACTGTGGGGCGAGGTGACCCCACAAGGAGAAGGCTGGGGTGCCGAATGGGGGTGAGAGGGCCCTGAGTGGAGTGGGTGGGCCATGCAGTTGCCTTGAGACCTTGAGCGGGTCATTCACACAGAAGGACAATTCCAGACAGTCTTATCTCCTGTTTTTGCTAAAACCGAATCTCTTCACTTCAAGGTCCAGGAGCAGTGTGTCTCCCCATGGTCCACAGCTCCCGGCCACTCTCCACTGATCATAAAGACCCTTTCTGATATGGTTGGGGTCTGTCACCCTGCCCAAATCTCATGTCAAACTATAGTCCCCAGTGTTGGAGGTGGGACCTGGTGGGAGGTGACTGGATCATAGGGGCGGAGTTCTCAGAATGGTTTGGTACATTCCCCCTTGGGACTGTATAGTGAG
Organism: Nomascus leucogenys; assembly: GCF_006542625.1. Taxonomy (NCBI): domain Eukaryota; kingdom Metazoa; phylum Chordata; class Mammalia; order Primates; family Hylobatidae; genus Nomascus; species Nomascus leucogenys. Next base: position 34,781 of record NW_022097672.1, read on the forward strand.
TTCTCACCAGATCTATTTGTTTAAAAGTGCATGGCGCCTCCCCCCTCTCTCCCTTCTTCCTGCTCTAGCCATGTGAAGACACCTGCTCCTCCTTTGCCTTCTGCCATGACCGTAAGTCTCCTGAGGTCTCCCCAACCATACTTCCTGTACAGCCTGCAGAATGTGAGTCAATGAAACCTCGTTTCTTTATAAATTATCTGGTCTTAGCAACAGGCTAATACAGTTCTCCTAGAAGTCACTTGTGCTACTGTCTTATGAAAAGGCAAGGCTGAGGGACCTGCCCTTCACTCCAACTCGCCCCAGGCCTAGCGACGTGAGCAGGGATGGTTTCCTGGAGGGAAGCTCTGATCCGAGAGGAAATCCCAGGCCATCCCCTGCCTTTGTGGCAGGAAGCACTCGAGGCCTCTGGCTAGGATCTGGAGCCCCTGAGGCTGAGGTCAGGTGGCAGGGCCAGTGTCACCCTCCTCTGCCCCAGGGTGAGTGTGGCACTGAACCCCAGCACCATTTGTGCTTTCTATCCCCCTGGATCTTGGGCCTGGCTGCGCCCCAACACAGGGATGCCCACCCCAGCTGTCTTCCTGGATGCAATCCTTCCCAGCCCTGAGGCATCTGAGCCTCCTCCTTCTCTGGCCTTCCCACATCTCAGCCTGGTTCCTGGGCACAGATGCCGTGGTGTGCTGGAGCCGGCTCCTACCAGCTGGCAGCAGCCAATCTGCACATCTCTCCCCAACACCATGATCAGCGAAATCCTCTTAGTAAGCTTGAAGTTGGCCATGCTGGGAGTATTTACACCATGGGAAGTGGCAAATGCTACCAGCCAGGTAGGGCTACTCTCTCCCAGAGAGCCAGTTGTTAGACTTACCAGCACACCTCGACACAGACAATGCTAGCCAAGCTGGTCTGGATTAGAATCCATTTAAAAGCTGCCCTCTCTGCACGCTCAGGGTGAGCACAGCTGCTGAAATGGCAGAGTGAGGGACAGCTGATGAGTCGGAGAGACCCTCCAGCTGGGTCACTGAGGGTCTTCCAGGAGAAATGACACTTTCTATTCAGCATACTTGTCAGTGGTTTCAGTGAGGATGCCACTCACCTGGAGATCTCTGTATTGACTTCACAGGTTCTAACACCTCTCTCTTCAATATTCCTAGAAAGCAGGGGGTGCCAGCTGTGCCACTAACCTTGCTGCTTTATTTCTCCGGACCTGAACTCCCTCATGCGCAAAAGGGAAGACGGTGCTAGAAAGGAGCTTCTCAAGCCCTAATGTATCTATGAAACACCTGGGAGCTCGTTACCCATGCAGATCCCGGACCTAACCTCACACTCGCAAAATCCAGCTCTCCAGGCGTAAGGCTGGGAACCGACGTCGGTTCTAACTCAGGTGGTCTCAAAACCACATGGAGAAACACTGAGCCAGGCCAATGTGTTCCAACCCTCAGATTTCAGGAGACGATGCCACCAGCAGCTGACTTGGTGTCTACGTGAGTGTCTGTCCTCAGATCTCAGAAGGAGACGATGTCACCAGCAGCTGGTTGGGTGTCCACATCCTCAGATCTCAGAAGGAGACGATGTCACTGGCAGGTGGTTGGGTGTCCATGTCCTCAGATCTCAGAAGGGGACGATGTCACTGGCAGGTGGTTGGGTGTCCATGTCCTCAGATCTCAGAAGGGGACGATGTCACTGGCAACCGGTTTGGTGTCCATGTCCTCAGATCTCAGAAGGGGACGATGTCACCAGCAGCTGGTTGGGTGTTCATGTCAGTGCTTGTTTTCACTCTCGATAGCCTAAAAGTGTAACAGCCAGATGGGGATTTGAATGTCTTTGAAATTCAAAAGGAGCTGTGGCATCCAAGACCTTCTCCAGCCTGGTGTTCGATGACGCCATGACTAATTGTCACCGGGCCCTTAGGATGCCACTAGCCATGTGAAGGGGCTTCATAAGCACTTGCTGGCTCCCAAGCCATATGTAAAACACCCGGAAAGAACAAATAATTCCCACACAAACAGCAAAAGGAAAGGCAATTTTCATCAGCCGAGACACCATAAATCGTTATATATTTTATGAATCTCACTTACATTTCTTGTCCGACTTGTGCATAAAACTTCTCCAGATTTATACAAGCCCACTGCATAAGTCATTCCCTTCCCAAACGGGCTCTATATCTTGATGACCTTTTGGAAACCAATGACTGCTTTTCTGTTGTTATCCATAATTGGAAAAGCACTGGAGATAGGAAAATTTATGGCAGTGAATGATCTACCTGAGCAAAGCCATAAAGAACGCCGGGTTTCTAAAAGAGGGGCGGAGGGGGAAGGCGCTCACCCTGTTTGTCAAATGTTATCTCCATCAGCCAGGGTCTTCTGCAACCACCGCACTCTTGGCCAACTCCTGAAAGGTGGGGACGTGGCTGCTTCAATGCTGTCCCTGGCAGTGTTGCTCAGACACTGGTCTAGGAGCCAACTTATTTTTTGCAAATGAAGGTCAAGAGAGGCACAGTCCTCCCCCACCCCAGTTTTCTCCCTGCCCCACATTGATATAGGCTGTGTTTTAACGGAGGAAAGGTGGGCAAAGGCAGAGGGGTCAGATTCGGGGGGATCGCAGGGCGTTTCCTTGACCCCCTCAGTTCCTGTTGGTTTGCTGAGTGCCTACTATGGGCTGTTCAACAGGCTAGAGACAGTGTCATGAACAGAATGCACAAAAATCCCAGGCTTTATGCAGTTCATACCCTATTAGGCCTGAGATATATTCTTCTGGTTCCAGCCACAAAAAGGAGCGGGAAATGACTCTGAATGGCCAGGACAGGGGTCAACCAGCTTTTCCTCCCCTGGCCTCGTGGAAAGCGAGCACTCCCCTGGCAGGGACGCTTAGCTAAAAGAATGCATGCCCACCAGGAGAGCCCAGGAAAGCATGGATTGATTTATCCAGCATTTACTGAGCATCTTTGATGTACCTGCAAGCTTTAATGCTCAAACACACTGGTTGGGGCCTGGAAGGAGCACAGAGTCAGTGGTTCACACAACTTGGGGCACATGAACACATCTTTGAGACAGAAAAAGGAACAGCATGGACTCTTCCTCACAGAGGATGGGGCAGAGAAGCAGGCGGCAGGCGTTGCTCCAGAAACCACACACCGCAGGGGCGGAAATAAGTTAATTGCAGCGGGAGGGGCTCCAGTGTACGGCCCTCCTGGCTGTGCAATCAGGAGCAATCACTCCATTTCTCTGTATGAGAAATCCCAATTTCTGTATGAGGAGAGGGTAGACAGGAATAAAAGACAGGCAGTGAAGGGAAGAGGCACCTGAGACCAACAGCCAGCGAGCAGATGGAGTGAGGAAGGAGACCCATCCTGGCTCCCCCGTGGCCACACATGCCAGAGAAGACATCAGCCTGGGGAGGTGACTCATGGTGACTCGATTTGCTCCCCACATTTGGGGAATCACAGGATTCCCTTGAACCAATGTTACCACGAAAGGGCAGTCGAAAGCAAAGTAAACTTATGAATGACTTCTTTGTATTACTGAGCTGCCCGTGAACAAACCCAGAGGGCAGAGTTTAATCCCCCAGAATGACAAGGGTGTGACAGCATCAGTGCAGAAGGAACTATCACTGGGCAAGGGGGTGGCTGAGAGGAGTCTGTCCCCACCTAGAGATGCATGCTAGGACCAGGCTCGTACCTGCATCCCTGAAACACTCCAGTTCTCTGCCTCTGAATCAGGACCACGTGAGCCCACTGCCTAATACCACCTACCTGAGAAAGGTCTGCTGAGCCCTCCAGGGACACCACCTGGCCACACTCAGAGCCCAGCTCACCTCCACGCAGTATGCAATTATTGAGCACCGACTACGTGGCCCTGGAGGGATCCATGGGAGACAGTGTGGCTTAAGGTTGACAGTCAGGGGCTCAGGTCCAGCAGGCTGGGTTTCAGCTCCAGCTCTCACACTTACCCTGACTTTGAGCAAATCATTTAGCCCCTTGGAGTCTCAGATTCTTTATCTGTAAATGGGAGAATTGAGATAACCCGCTCCAAAAGGAGGTGTGAGAATTCGACAGTGTGTGTTCCATGCTTAGGATGGGCTGGCTCATGCGGCTGGGCAATGATTATTGTGAGGTCTTCAGCTCCTCCTTCTCCTACTATTACTGCTACTACTGCTGCTGCTGCTACTACTTTTAGGGACCTAGGCCTTCAGGTTCTAAGGATGGAGGAAGCATCACCTGGAGGTGCAGGTAAAGGGACCACGTTCCTAACCTGACAAGCAGGACCCTGATGCCAACAGTCCTGACGCCAACAAGGCTGTTCTCTGGCCTGTGCATGGCCATGGTGGGCCGTCCTGAGGGACGTGAGGGCACGACTGGCTCTGGGGCAGGTCAACATGTTTACGGCCTCCTTAAAGGACTAAACGTCGCAGGGGAAAGTGGCCAGGGATTCTGCTTTGAAGGCACTCCCAGGCAAGAGCTCCCTCTGAAGTCGAGTGTCAGGGCTAAGCCCTGGAGCCAGACAGCCTGGATCTCAATCCTGTCTGACACTGGAGGCATGAGCCCCTCTGGGTGCTCAGCATGGTGGTGAGTGTGAAGGATGACTCTGATGCTTCTGGGATGAGCTAGGGCCTCCCTTGTCAGATGGGGAGCTTGCTCGGGGTACACTGGGGGACACTGCCCTTGAAGCCTCTGGCAAAGGGGACAAAGGGGCTGTGGTGCTGCTTCTGCCCAGGGAGAAGCAGAACCCCTCCACCTTCCACCTGGGGAGGGAGGGATTGTCCAGGTGGAAAAGCCATTTCAGAAGCTTCACCTGGGGTGCCAGAGGAGCCCCAGAGGACCATGGGCCCCCCACAAATTTTGAGTGTGTGCACATTCTCAGGAAGGAGTTGTAGCTCTTGTCTAAGGGTCTTGTCCCCCTCCCTCCGCCCCCTGCAAACCAAGCCTGTTACTCTCCTTCTACCACTTTCTTAGTGAGACTTGAGGTTTCTCCTGGACTGGGAAAGAAACTTGAGTGATTGAAATTGCCCCTTGAATTTCCCACCATCTGGTAGAACCCAAAAACATGAAAGGCACTAAATCCTAGGCAGTAAAATGGAATGATTTCACAGCGGAAGGCTGTCCTTCTCCCCGCCCAGGAAAGGGTTGCCATTTCTGGCCCGAGACTGCTCCCCTTGGAAAGGCCTGCCTGGAAGGCCAGCCCTTGGCGGCATCTGGGGACACAATTGCAGAAGAGTGGCCCATTCCTTAACACAAGCGTGGCTCCCTGTGCCTAGGCTACATGTGTAAAAAATGTGGTTCGTGGTAAGCACCTGCTTTCCTTCTGGGAGTCTGGAATTTTGGGGTGTGTCAGGCAGAAGGTGCCTAAGTGACCAGACCCCTGTAAGATCTGTGGGTGCTGATGCAGGCCGGGCGCGGCAGCTCACGCCTGTAATCCCAGCACTTTGGGAGGCTGAGGCAGACGGATCACCTTAGGTCAGGAGTTCAAGACAAGCCTGGCCAACATGGTGAAACCCGTCTCTACAAAAATACAAAAATTAGCCAGGCATGATGGCAGGTGCCTGTAATCCCAGCTACTCGGGAGGCTGAGGCAGGAGAATCACTTGAACCCGGGAGGCGGAGGTTGCAGTGAGCCAAAATCGCGCCATTACACTCCAGCCTGGGTAATAGAGCAAGACTCTGCCTCAAAAAAAGAGAAAGAGAAGGGAAGGGAAGGGAAAAAGGAAGGGAAGCGGGGAAGGAAGGGAAGGAAGGGAGGGAGGGAAGGAAGGAAAGGAAGAAAGAAAGAAGCCCCTACCCCTGGCAGTTGCTAGCACAGCACCTATTTCAACCCTGCGGGAGCACTTCTTGCCCTCTTTTTTTTTTACTATTTGTTTCTTTTCCATCTGTGCTGACCAGAACACACGCTCCCTGCAAATGGGAACCTGGTCCTCTTGACAGTGCTCAGCACATAACAGCTGTTTAAAGGATTATGGAAGAAGGGATGGAAGTAAGGAAGGTCACGGTTAGCTGAAGGACATCAGGGAGCTGAGTTGGAGATGGAGATCTGTGTGCAGGAGTTTGGAGACATCCAGCTGCAATGCAGCTGCAACAAAGCCTCAGCCATCCTAACCGGCAGCTCTGGAGCTGGGGAGGAGGTGGGGAAAGTTGCTCCAGTTGACTCTTGGCATCCCAGCCTTTATCTCCTGCACCAGCCTTTATCCCCTGCACTGGCCAGCGTGGGCTGCAAGCTGCCTGGGGAGGGCAGCATGAATTTGGGAAGCCCACTGTCTCTGGCTGAAGGCAAGTCCAGGAGAAGGGCTCAGCTGGAGCTGAGCAGGAGGAATGAGCTTCCCAGGACTGGAGGGGGTGCTGGTGGACATCCCCCAATCAGGGCGAGGACAGCCTTTTCCCAAGTATTTCCTGCTACAATGTTTTCTACCTGGGGTGTGCACAGCAGCAAGGGAAGGCGGGAAGGGAGGAGAGAGCCGGCTGAGAGGTGGGCAGGGACGCAGCAGCTGCAGAGGCCCTTCCTGCACAGCCCACCTCGCCCCCAGGGACATGGATCTGGACCAAAGCCCCCTCCGAGGATGCTGGGAGGCTTCCAGAGCCCCGCCCTCATTTCATGAGCTAGCTGCTCTCCTCATACCCTCAGGAGCCATTTTCCCATCTAAGCGCCCATAAACATCTTGCTCAATCTGCTACCTCAGCAGACGCTGGCTCTTCTAGGAGACGCTTCATCTCCCTTCCCCAGAGGGGGGCATTTCCAACCATCCCCCTGTGGGGTCTCAGCCTGGGTTTAGGGCTGCCTGGCAGGGGCACAGGGGCTCCAGGGGAAAGGGGTGGAGGGCAAATGAGATGACAGCTCCCACGGCACTTGATTTTCTCGTGGGGCACACGTGTGCACGAGAGTGTGCGTGTGTGTCCGTGGAATGCTGCCAAAGCAATTTGGTTTCCAAGGAAACGGTGTGAAGGTGCGCAGCGGCTGCCCGCACTCAGCAAGTGAAAAATGTGTGTCAACCATAACCCAGGCTCCCGGCTGGAGCCCAGCCAATTACTGCCCACTTGGAGGAGCCAAAAAGGAGAGGCTGGCCCGGGAGAGAGTGGAGGGGGCTCGAGGGCTACAGGAGACCCACACCATGCCCGGCAGAGGGCCTGGCTGGCCAGTCAGGCTAAGGGAGGGGCTGGGTGGCAGAGTGAGTATTAGTCGTAAGTCACCAACTCTCCCAGTAAAAACCACATCAAGCCCTGGCGCCCACCCACCCCTCCCTCTCGGCTGCAGTGGGGAGCCAGGCAGGCAGGCAGCAGGTCATCCCGGCCCCACTCCACCGCTAATTATTTTCCATGATGAACATGTTATTATGTCTTACACTCGAAATAATCAATTTGGAATCACCACTTTGATGAGTTAATGGGCACTTGGTGGGTGTCATTTGAGAATCTCTCTGCAAAGCACAGTTCTATTTTTAACAGCGGCTGCACTGGATACGCAGAGGACATGCTAAGTGTGCATGCGCCCAGGCACGGGCACCCAGCTCCCGGGCATGCTCGCTCTTGCTCTCCTTCTCTCTTCCCCCGCAGAGGATCTTGGGCACAAGGAAGACTGAACATTCAGACTTGGGCAAGACTGGTGTGCTCGGACAAAACAGCCATCCCAGGCCTCATTGAGGGGCCATGAAAGTGACACCTCTCCTGCCCTCTGGGCCATGGCCTGTGAACTGGAGGTCGCCCAGGGATCAGCTCCACCCCATGGGCCCAAATCGTGGGTCTCCACCTGGCTGAGCCCTTGATGTGCCTTGGCTACAGAATCCTCCAAACATCCCTAGGTGGTAGATTTGATTGTTCTTTCTTTTCACAGAGGAGAAAACAGAGGCCCCAGGATTTGAAACCAGAGAGTCTGACCCTGGCTCCCAGTGGCAGTCTGCGCGATGTATTCCAGTAGATGACCTAATGTTGATGAAGTAAGTAGAAGAGTAAAGAATTTCTTTTCTTTCTTTCTTTTTTTTTTTTGAAAGGGAGTCTCGCTCTGTCACCCAGGCTAGAGTGCAATGGCGGCTCCATATTGGCTCACTGCAACCTCCACCTCCCGGGTTCCAGCAATTCTCCTACCTCAGCCTCCTGCGTAGCTAGAACTACAGGCGTGTGCCACCACGCCCAGCTAATTTTTGTATTTTTAGTAGAGATGGGGTTTTGCCATGTCGGCCAGGCTGGTCTCGAACTCCTGACCTCAGGTGATCTGCCTGCCTCAGCCTCCCAAAGTGAAGAATCTCTAACAATAGATTTTTCTTAATTGCAAAGACAGACAATAAAACAATTAGATGGTAACAATTAGATGTCAAGCAATACAAAGGACCATGGTCAGAGTGGGCTAGAAACTCATATCCACAGTCGGGTCAGCGATGCTATTTAAAGCTAAGCATTTGATTTAGAAATATAAGGGTAGACACTCAACAGCCGTGGTTTGCCATCATGGGCTCCCCTGTGCTGGAACTTATGCCCATGTGCAAGAATTGCCTTGATTAAAAGCAACATTCTGCCATCCTGGCTAACATGGTGAAACCTCGTCTCTACTAAAATACAAAAAAAAATTGGCTGGGTGTGGTGGCAGGCACCCGTAGTCCCAGCTACTTGGGAGGCTGAGGCAGGAGAATGGCATGAACCTGGGAGGCAGAGCTTGTAGTGAGCCGAGATTGCGCCACTGCACTCCAGCCTGGGTGACAGAGCAAAACTCTGTCTCAAAAAAGAAAAACAAAAGCAACACTCTGGGTGTAGAAGGATGGGATGGAGCTAGAAACAACATTGGTAGGGGCAGCCTGTGGAGGGGGCTCTTTATTGAAGAGGATCCAGGAAACTGAGAGACAGGAAGCCTGTCTCCCACCAGGGCACCCTAGCTAAGCTCCCCAGAGACAAGGCCTGGCTTCCGTCTTTGTGTTCGCCCTCGGCCCAACCCACGTGGTCACTGAGCCGAGGCCATCTTCCTGCTGGTGTTGACCATAAGAGGCACCAACAGTCCCTAGGCCAACACACCACCTCCCCTGCACACTGCACACTCCCCAGTGTGGGCACCACCCCTGCACACTACACACTCACTCCCCAGTGTGGGCCTCTACCTGCACACTGCACAATCCTCTTGTGAGCATCTACCTCAAAGGATGTGGCCACCTGCCCTTGACCTTCCCAACCTTCATGAGACAATACCTGTTGATCTCCTCCCTAGCATCCATGCCCTTTATGCCCTTTTCCCAACAGCCTCTGTTTCTCTCTTTTTTTTTCTTTTTTTTTTTTTTTGAGACAGGGTCTCACTGTGTTGCCCAGGCTGAAGTGCAGTGGCGCAATATGGCTCACTGTAGCCTTGGCCCCCTGCACTCAAGCCAACCTCCCACCTCAGCTTTCCAACTAGCTGGGACCACAGGCATGTGCCACCATGCTTTTCTTTTTAACTTTTTGTACAGACAGGGGGCGGAGGTCTCACTATGTTGCCCCGGCTGGTCTTGAACTCCTGAGCTAAAGCAATCTGACTGCCTTGGCCTCCCAAAGTGCTGGGATTACAGGTATGAGCCACCAAGCCCAGCTCAGCCTCCATTTCTAAATTGGGGATCTATGTGGGTCTCAGAAGCCTGACTCCATCCCTGGGTCCAGGGATACAGCACAAGACCCAGGCTAAGCCAGTCAGTGAATTTCCCATCCCTTTGCCACAGGGAATGGGTTCAAAAGTAGGCACATCAACCAACCCAGACTAATTAGTGCAAAGCTAGGAACCTTTGCCTGAAACGTTGGAAAAGGGAAGCTCTCTGTTACTAGACATGACCCAAAACAGCAGGGAGCCCCAAGGAGCTGCCAGCAGCCACCTGAGACTTGCCATAGGCAGATTTTAGAGATGAGCACACACACGTACGCACACACAGACACACACACACACTAGCTGCCTTGGTTCTCATGCGTCAGAAGGCCCTGGTTCCAGAACACACGGGCCCCTTTGAGGAAAGTGACCAGAAGGTAGCTCCGTTCCATCCTGGTCTTCAAAAGGTAGGCAACACCAAAATCTGCTTTTTACATCTGAGAACAGCAGAAAACATCCAAACAGGCCAAAGCACAGAGGCTGCCTATTGTAACCAACTTCTTAAGAAGCCAGAAGCTCCACTCTCAGCATGGAGATGCCAAGGGCTGCCCCTTTCCAAAGCAAATCCCAGCTCCTTGATGGCTCCAAGGTTAGAGAACTGAGTTCTCTTTATTCGTTGGTAGGTTTCTGTGTTCTCTGGCCACATCCCATCCAAGAGGAAGGAGGAGCACGGAAATGCTTTCCCAGTGCCTCTCTCCAGGACTTCTAAGCCATTCGTCTGGCAGAGCTCACAAAAGTCATGCTCACGGGTTTGCTGGACACTGAGGAGCTCACGGGGTTTGCAGAACCCATCAAAGCTAAAGAACAGCAGGACCTCCAGGGAACCTCTTCAAAAACTGAGGGGCTCTTCAGGGGGAAAAAAAGGACCCTGGGACTCACAGAAAATCAGGTTTGCACTCGTTGATGTTACAAATTCTAGTGGCAGCAAAGGTGGGAGACCCTGAGTGCAATGGCACAATCTTGGCTCCCTGCAACCTCCGCCTCCCAGGTTCAAGCGATTCTCCTGCCTCAGTCTCCCAAGTAGTTGGGATTACAGGCACGTGCCACCACGCCCAGCTAATTTTTGTATTTTTAGTAGAGACGGGGTTTCACCATGTTGGCCAGGCTGGTCTTGAACTCCCGACCTCAGGTAATCTGCCTTCCTTGGCCTCCCAAAGTGCTGGGATTACAGGCATGAGCCACCACGCCCTGCCTTAGAAGTTTTTTTAAATCTGATACTATTAAGTATTGGCCGAGATATGGAATTCTCATTCATTGCTGCTGGGAATGCAAGATGGTACAGCCATTTCTTACAAAGTTAAGCATACACGTACTACACAAGAGTCCATATTGGGACCATATATTCCCATAAAACCTGGTATGTCAACATTCACAGTAGCCTTATTCATCTTTAAAAACCAGAAGCAGGTTGGGCACAGTGGCTCACGCCTGTAATCCTAGCACTTTGGGAGGTCAAGGCAAAAGAATCACTTGATCCCAGGAATTCGAGCCCAGCCTGGGCAACATAGCGAGACCCCATCTCTACCAAAAATTTTAAAATTAGCCGAGCACGGTGGCACATGCCTGTAGTCCCAGCTACTTGGGAGGCTGAGGCAGGAGGATCACTTGAGCCCAGGAGTTTGAGGCTGCAGTGAGCTATGATCACACCACTGCAATGCAGCCTGGGCAACAGAGAAAGATTCTGTCTCAAAAAAAACAAAACAAAATGAAACAGAAACATTCTAAACATCATTCACTTGGTAAACAGATAAACTGTGGTACATCCATACAATAGGATGCTACTCAGTAATAAAAACAAACTACTGTTATACACACTAGCATGAATAATTCTCAAATGCGTTATGCTAAGGAAAAAAAGCCAGACTCAAAGGGCTACCTACCATATGATTCCATTTCTATGACATTCTGGAAAAGGCGAAACTAGAGGGAAGATCACAGATGATTAGTTTCCAGGTACCAAGGAGAGAGGGAGTTTTGACTACAAAGGAACATGAGGGAATGTTTTGGGAGGAGCAAATGAACTGTTCACATCTTGATTAAAGTGCTGGTTGAACAACTGCCTGCATTTATCAAAACGCACAGAACTGTGTGCCAAAATGCATAAATCTTATTGTGTGCAAATTATACCTCGATCACCCTGACTGAAAAATATGGAAGTCGGTTCAGATTGAACTCATTAAAATATAAATTTGTCAGGGCAGGTGCAGCAGCTCACGCCTGTAATCCCAGCACTTTGGGAGGCCAAGGTGGGAGGAATGCTTGAGTCCAGGAGTTCCAGACCAGCCTGGGAAACATAGTGAGACCCCATCTCTTTTAAAAATGTTTAAAAGAAAAAATATACACATTTGTCATAGCAGTATAACTTATTTATTATCAACAAACAGGACATGTGGATCAAGTAAGTGTGTTAATGTCAAGTAAAATAATTAACATAAGTCATACACAAGTTAAGGCGGGCGGATCACCTGAGGTCAGGAGTTTGAGACCAGCCTGGCCAACATGGTGAAACCCCGTCTCTACTAAAAATACAAAAATTAGCCGGGCGTGGTGGTAGGCATCTGTAATCTCAGCTACTCGGGAGGCTGAGGCAGGAGAATCACTTGAACCCGGGAGGCCGAGGTTGCAGTGAGCCGAGATCACGCCATTGCATTCCAGCCTGGGCAACAAGAGTGAAACTCCATCTCAAAAGAAAAAAACAATGTTGCTGGCAGGTTGAAGCTCTGCATTTGGAGGCTGGGGTCCCATGTGCCCACCCAATGCCTCCCATGGTCCCTGTTCTTTCCTGCCTAGAGGTTTGGGGCAATCACTGAGATGGCAGGAACTGAGGTTGGAAAGAGACGCCATCTCCACACGCCCACAGCCTCTGGTCATTCATGAGGGCTGACAAATGCTCACAGTGGGGTGGGCGGGGATTGTGATTGATAACAGCTACGGTGGAAAGGCCTGGGGGCGGCGGGGAAGGAGTCAAGCCAAGGGAAAAAGGGGGAGAAACAGAGAAACAGTAAGCGGAGTGGTGTGCTGAGTGAAGGACAGTGTTGAAGCCACCTAAGTGGTGCCAGGCGCCACTTAGTGGCAGCCATCATGGGCCATCTACTCTGTCTGGATTATGTCAACAGACAGGCAAAGGGCTCAGCCCTCCCCTCTGGGGCTCTTCCAGACTCATGAGCAAATAACCTAGCCATCCCTGCACTGCAAATTAAAAGGGGTCGCCAGCCCTTTGACATCTATACAGCTTGACCGAAGATAAATAAATTCTCCTGTTCATTTAAGGAAAGGCCTGCAAAGCCCAGAGCCCTTGGAACAGTGCTTCTTCCCTCCACTTGGAGAAACTGACTCTCTCTCTGTGCCCTTGGTGCCTGGCCCGGGGGGACAGGCCGAGGGCAATGCCCAGACTGCTCCTGTCCGTGTGCGGGGCCCATACCCTCCTCGCCACTGTCCTGTCTGTGCTCCAAATATTAAGAGGATGCCCCATCACCTGGGAGGACGTGCCTCTGCCCTCCAGCTCCGCGTGGCAGCATTCTGCACAGAGCTCACAGCTCCTCAGTACAACAGGCGCTTGCAGGGAAACCCCAGTCCCCGCACTGTACACGAGGCCCCTGCACAGGTGAGGGACCAGGAGCCAGCAGAGGCCCTACCCTGGGAACTTGGAATTGACACACATGGAGGTTGGTCTTTCCCTGGGTGCCCGGTCTATGAATCGATGGGCCTAGAAGGCAGAGGAAGGAGACACCTAGAGTCCAGCATCCAGCTGAATTCAAGGGTCCTGTGGCCCTAGGAAACCCCCCATTTTTACAATCAACATTTTTTTCTGCTTAATTAATTAAGCAACCTCAGGCAGGCTCTGCTACGGAGGAACTCCTTCCGTTCCACCGGTAAGGACTCTGAGGCTCCGGAAGCGGAAGTCTTGGTCTAAAGTCACAGGGTCATTAAGGGAAGAGCCAAGGCTCAAACCCAGAGAGGTCTGAGTCTGAAACCCACGTTCCCAAAACAGCACTCCTGCCAGGGCAGGTTCCAGAGAAGGCTCCCCGTCCGTGAGCTGGGCCAACTCTTTCCGGAAGCTTTGCCTGGGGGGTCTCGGCCCAGGCTGTCCATCAGAGTCAACAGCAGAGCTTTGGAAATGCAGATGCCCAGGCTCCATCCCTATGGAACTGCCCTCCCAGGGAGCAGGCGTAGCTCCCACACCTGATTCTTAGCCAAAGGGGGAGCCTCAGGCAGTCCCGCCCCAACAGGTCACCAATGAGCAAGCTTAAGATCCAGCCCCGCCTACCCACCACCTGTATGATTTTGCAAAGGGTTACTCCACAGGTGCAACCCCGTACGGGGCCCTTCCCTTTCCCTAGCACCAGCCAACTAGACACACCTGCTCGGCCCAGCCAAACTCCTCCACCTTGAGATTGGCTGACTGGTCTCCATCTCTTCAAGGACCCTAGAACCCCAAAGCCCGGTGAGGAAAGGGACCAGAAGAGACACCAGGCCGGCCAGGAGAGCAGGAGCTGGGCATCGCACAGACCTGGGAGAGAAGAGGCTAATTCCGGGGTGGGCCGTCCGCTCAGGAGGGGAGACGCTGAGGCCAGAAGAAGACCATGCCGCATGCGCCAGAGCTGGTGGGCGGGGCCTGCCTTAGACCGCCCACCTGGGGAGGGGGTGGGGCACACGGTCAGACTCACAGGTGTTGTTGGCAGCTGGGCAGGAGGTGCAGAGGCTGCAGGTGGATACTGCCAGGTAAGGCAGGGTCAGGAAGATCCGACTGCTTCCATCTGAACTCACACCCTGCCCCCCAATATCTATCAGAGAGAGATCTTTAGCCTTGCAGGCAGAGGCCTGGCGGTCACCAGGCCACCAGTTTCTTCTCTGGTGGCCAGCACAGAGCTAACATTCCCGCCTTGGAACCGGCAGCACATACGAAATAACCTCCAGGCACTCACCTGGGGCCGTGTCTTCTTTGAGCCAAGATGAGGTCAACAAGTCACCAGTAAGCAAGCTTAAGATCCAGCTTAGCCGGGCGCGGTGGCTCACGCCTGTAATTCCAGCACTTTGGGAGTCCGAGGCGGGCGGATCACAAGGTCAGGAGATCGAGACCATCCTGGCTAAGGCGGTGAAACCCCGTCTCTACTAAAAAAATACAAAAAAAATTAGCCGGGCGTGGTGGCGGGCGCCTGTAGTCCCAGCTACTCGGGAGACCCCATCTCTTCCAAACATTTTAAAATTAGCCAAACATGGTGGCACATGCCTGTAGTCCCAGCTACTTGGGAGGCTGAGGCAAGAGGATCACTTGAGCCCAGGAGTTTGAGGCTGCAGTGAGCTATGATCACACCACTGCAATGCAGCCTGGGCAACGGAGCAAGATCCTGTCTCAAAAAACAAAACAAGGCTGGGCATGGTAGCTCACGCCTGTAATCCCAGCACTTTGGGAGGCCGAGGAGGGTGGATCACGAGGTCAGGAGATCGAGACCATCCTGGCTAACACGGTGAAACCCCATCTCTACTAAAAAAATACAAAAAAATTAGCCGGGCGTGGTGGCCGGCGCCTGTAGTCCCAGCTACTTGGGAGGCTGAGGCAGGAGAATGGCGTGAACCCGGGAGGCGGAGCTTGCAGTGAGCCCAGATTGCACCACTGCACTCCAGCCTGGGCGACAGAGCGAGACTCCGTCTCAAAAAAAATTAAAATAAAATAAAAATAAAAATAAAATAAAAAATGTAAGCCTTGAGACAAGGAAAGAAGAGGAAGCATCTAGAAAGCCGACGGGTTTCTTGGTGCCGTCATCAGCACAGTCACCCTGCACTCATACCCGGAGAGCCCCTTCCCTCCAGCCGGCTCCACCAGCATTCTCAGCCCCAGCTCAAAGAGCTCCCACCTTTCTCATAGCAGAGAGTCACTCTGTCCACGAGGGGGGAAGCCATCCAGAATCGTCCTCCCCCTCCCGCTGGGGAAGCCCCCACTCTCCAGCTGCCACCCCCCACCCCCAAGAACGCAGCTCCAGGCCTTTGTTCTGCCCCGCTGTGGCCTCTGCTCAGCCCCTCCCAGTGCTGTTTCCAGCCCCACCCTACTGCACTGCATAAGCCCAAGGGAAACTCCCCCATCCTCATTAAATCCCAGCTCTCCCTGGAGGATTCCTGCATTTAAGGCCCAGCCTCCTTCCTCCAGTGAAAGCTCCGAGTCACCCCTGGTGGGTGCATTCGCTGTTTAAAGTTGAACTCCTCAGCTTTGTCATTAAGTCTTCATGCCCTAGGCTGCATGCAGTGGCTCACACCTGTAATCCCAGCACTTTGGAAGGCCGAGGCAGGAGGATTACTTGAGGTCAGGAGTTTGAGACCAGCCTGGTCAACATGGTGAAACCCCATCTCTACTAAAAATACAAAAATTAGCCGGGCACGGTGGTAGGTGCTGTGGTCCCAGCTACTCGGGAAGGCTGAGGTGGGAGGATCGCTTGAACCTGGGGGCGGAGGTTGCAGTGAGCCTAGATGGTGCCACTGCATTCCAGTCTGCATTCCAGCCTGGGTGACAGAGCGAGACTCTGTCTCAAAATAAATAAATAAATAAATAAGTTTTTGTGCCCTAGAAATTGTTAATATTTCTCTTCTATTTGTGTCTGTCTTGACTTCCCAAGTGAAATGCAAACTCTTCAGGGGCAGGATCCACGTCTTACACAGTTCAGTTTGGTCCACAGTGTGCAGTCCATGGACTGATGGTCAGTCAGTCATTCTGAATTGCCTGTTTGGATTCCTGGTCAGTTTTTCTCACAACAATGCCAACATGTAAACAGGTGTGTGGATTCCTTTTCTACTGCTGCCGTAACAAATGGCCACAGATCCAGTGGCTTCAACTAAAACACATTTATTATCTTACAAATTCTTTTGGCCAGAAATCTGGCTTGGGTCTCACTGCACTCAAGTCAAGGCATCAACAGAGCTGTGCTCCTTCCGGAGGGTCTAGGGGAGAATTCACTTCCTTGCTGTTTCCAGCTTCTAGAGGTCAGTCACATTCCCCGGCTCACCGCCCCTTCGTCTGTCTTCAAAGCCAGCAACACTGCTTCTCTCTGACCCTTCTTCTGTGGTCACATCTCTAACCACAGACAGGAAATGTCTACTTTTAAGGATTCATGAGTAGGTTGGGTAGCAGGATAATCCAAAACCATCTCCTATCTCAAGATCCTTAACTTCGTCACATCTGCAAAGTCCCTTTTGCCATGTCAGGGGACACAGTCACAGGTTCTGGGGATTGGAATATGGACACCTTTGTGGAACCCTTACTCTGCCCACCGCAGTGTTCTATGAACACACAAAAATGGGGTAGGTGGGCTCAGTGATTGTACAAATGTGAGAGTCACTCCATTAAGCAAATTTAAACACAATTTCACATGGCAGGACTGCTCAGAGCCTGTATTATGCTAATAAGCATGGTGAATTTTCAAGACGGGCTTATAGTGAGCAGCCTTTTGCAAAAGTTTGGCTGCACACATGTGGCCCCAGAACCCCTTTTTGTTTAGATAACTATTGGCACCTCCATAAGAGAGCTTTGCAGGCCACCAGGTTAGGAAATACGGTGCGGTGCTGGAGCTTCCCACCCGTTGTCTTCCCTATTCCCTCCCCATCCCAGCCTTCCCAGGCCCTGTAAGACCTCCCCCAAGGCCATATCAGGTCTGAGCTCTGGAACTCCTTGGACAGAACCACGGCTTGGGTGAAAATAGTAACTGGAACCTTTCATTCTAACTGCCAATCAAATTTCGTTTGGAAGTGGTGAAAATGCCCTGTGTTGAAGGCTCTGACTGACCCAGATATGATGGGCTCCCCATGACAAGCCAAAATCCCTGTGCCTCTGCATTAGTGACTTTGACACAGGGACTGCTGGTCTCCGGGGATTAAGTTAAGCTGCTGTTAAGTCCCTGACCTTCCAGATAACATCATCCAAACCAAACTCACAGGACATTTGTGGTTCTCCTCTCAACATAAATGCATCTCAGACCTGCCAAGATAGCCCTCAGAACAACTTCCTCATCTGCTTCCAGCCACCCTTCCTCTAAGGATCGGTGGGGGCCAGAGTTTGGGGACACATTTATGCGCACGCACACGTGAAACACTAAAGCCAGGGCAGCTGCCTCTCTGAATCACCAGCCTTTTGTGCTAAACCAACCATCTCCAATCTGGAGGATAATAAAGGCTGTGTTTTGTAATCTCTCCATGGCCAGATTCTTGCCTCTATGGGGCACTAGAAGAGATCTTCTAGAGCGTTCCAGAAGCCATACATCTGCCTATATATGATGTCAGGATCAACTGGGACTGTGTCTACTGCAACTGACATCCCATCCTTTCGAGCTCTTGATTGGCTTATACAGTTGTCCATAACCAGCCCCAGGGGGCCAATAGAGTGATGGTCTGTGGCCCACATGGGGCTGCTCTGGCTGAAGGCTACTCGAGCAAGTGCCCAGGACTGTGGACAGACACGGCATCCACACACCTAGAGACACATCGGAGTTGCAGCATTTCCTGCTGGAAGGCAAGTGCATTGCCCCTGACCTTGTTCTTCTTTGCCAAGGAAGGCAGTGTGTGACCTGAATCCTGCAAGGTAATAATCGTTGCAAGACTGTGAGATGCTTGGGGGCATTGTTGTGGGCCCCAGCCCTTGGCCAGGGGCCTCGTTCACTGATTGACGAAGCCTCCCTCCTTGAAGGGGCACTGGGCAAGACGCGTCCTATTTGTCAGGAGTTTGCATTCACAAAGAAGAACTAAAGCAGCTTCTCTAGGGCAACCTCCTTCCGGGGCTGAGGCCAGCCGAGACCATGTGGGGAAGACCCCAGACTGTCTTCATGGTGAAGAGAGATGTCTGCTCTGATTTGCACAGGGAGTTTTAGCATCGGGAACAAAAGCAGCATTTCTATTCCCCAGTCTTCACAGCAGCAGCTTACCATTCCTGGCACATCTCCGTCCTCTGCTTCCTGCATTTTAAAACCTAGGCGAGGCAGTAAACAGAAATTCCACTGACCCGGGGTCAGGGTCACGCTGCACCCTGACTCTGTTCCAACAAGCCCTATGAACTTGGGCAAATCTGTACATCTCCCTCAGCCTCATTTCCTCTTCTATAAAGTGAGCAGGATTGGGCTACGTGATCTCCGTGGTCTCTGCCGGCTCCGAGGTCTGTGCTTTCATTGCTGATACCACCCTACCTATTCTCCCCGAGTCCAAATCCGGAAGAGAATAATATGCTGCTTATAAAAATGCTGGTGTTTTCCAAAGGGACTCTCTCGTTCCCTGGCATCCTTTTATGGCGCTATTTTCTACCTGGGTCTCAAAGCGCCTGGGGAAAGAATTGTTTAATCTCATTGTATGGCATCGTGATTATTAGCTGCACTTTGGCCATTGAAGAAATTCAAGCCATAAATAATAATGATGATTATAAAAATAATAATAGGCACAATCCCCTCCCCACGTCAAAGCACTGGCTTTTTTTTTTTTTTAATGCCACTCTGTGCCAGAGGCCTTCAGAAAAAGAGTTAATTAATATCCCTTGCTGTGGACTAATTCTCATTTCAACATGTGGCTGTCATTTCCCTGTCATCATGGCTGATTTACAACAGGGTTTAATTAAATTCTCTGTACATTATTCAGCATTCTCCAAAGACAACACCAGAGAGGCCCGGGGTATTTAAAATGTCACCTGCTGAGACATATCACCTCTTCCTAAATAAATATGACAGTGATCAAACTTTGGCTAATTACAGTGACTTAGTTATTTGTTTGTATGTTTTAATATTTAATTGCTTTCATGTTCATCCAATTACTGAGCCACAGCAAATAGAAATTAACTTTTTATCAGCGTGACTCAGCCCAGCTCATAAGCACTCCAAAGCCTCAATACAATAGGAACTGCCCAAGCTAAGGATCACAGCCACGTTCTCAGCTCAGTGGACAGGGCCATTAAATTAAGGGAGAACCCTCGCGGCTCCATCCCCGTTCCCAGCCTGCATGGGGCTGCAGGCCCAGCTTCTAGGAGCAGCTAACTCAAAGCCAAGCAGCTGATTGAAGGAACACAGGCAGGGCTTCTAATTCCACACTGACACCCGATGGCCACTCTGTGCAACTGCCCCGGGTCCTTCAGATACTTAGGGCAGATGAAAAGGAACTCCTGGGTACACAGAAGCGAGAGTTTTTGAGTTCCCACATCAGTAACCTAAGTTCTTCTCACCAGGGAGGCTCTTTCTTGATGGCCCTCCAGCTTTGAGGGCCATCTGCTCCTTGTGAGATGTCCTGGCTCCTTCTGCCAAGCTCCCTGGGACAAAGGGGGCACCTGAGAGCTGGTTGAGTGCCTGCTGTTTTTAGAAACGGGAGCCAGGATAGGAACACAGCCCATCACCAGCCGTCTTCTGATCAAATGCATTAGCCAGTCCTCAAAATCGTCCACCAAGCCCTTGAAAGCCAATTCCTCTGATGTTATCTTAAAAGCTCCCCCTGGCTGTCTTTCCCACTCATCGTTCCAATACATCATTGACATTTTGACATCCACTCTTCTCCCAAGGCTAGCCTGAGCATGGAAGAATTTCTGCAGAATTTTAGAAATAAAAAAAGAGGAAGAAGTAAGCCTTTCTGGGAAGCTTCAGCAATTCCAAATGGGATAAGCAAGTTTTACCTCCAGCCTAATCCCACAGCCTCATGGGATGTTGGCTTAAAATGTTCAACTTTCCAAAAATAAAAAATAATCTTTTCACGCACTTAACATCTTATCTCTCCCGCTCAGCTGTAAGCTCCTTAAGTGGGGGTGGGGAGGCTCAGAAACCAGAAGAGAGGCAACTGGGGTAAGAGCTGGAGAAAATGCTGGCTGACCAGCTCTCTGCGGAAGGGGCCATGCCTGGCCTTCGTTGTTGCTGTTTTTAATAAGTACTTAAAACAAGTTAATAATATTTATATAAAGTAATATTTCTTCTATGATTCACTTTCCACTTATTTTAGAAAAAAGTATGTAAGTGCACCCAAAATTCCAAATCAATTTAAAGTAAGAACTCTCAGTTTTTGTTTAATACATCTTATTTTATTTTGTTTTGAGACAGAGTCTTGCTCTGTCGCCCAGGCTAGAGTGCAGTAGCTCAATCTCGGCTCACGGCAACCTCCCCTTCCCGGGTTCAAGCGATTCTCCTCCTCAGCCTCCCAAGTAGTTGGGACTACAGGCACGAGCCACCGTGCCCGGCTAATTTTTGTATTTTTAGTAGAGACAGGGTTTCACCATGTTGGCCAGGCTTGTCTCAAACTCCTGATCTCAAGTGATCCACCCACCTCGGCCTCCCCAAGTGCTGGGATTACAGGCATGAACCACCACACCCGACCTAATAATGTCCAAAAAAAATTAAAAATGGTTGGAAGAGTGTTTCTTGATAAATATCAATATTTCTTCCACGTAGTTGCCTGGTCTTTGTAAGGAGTGCGGCTCACTTGGGGCAGCCGGGCGTCCTACAAGGAACTGTGTTCATTCATTGAGAAAACAACCTCTACCGTGCGCTAGGTATGGATTTAGTGATGATAAAAACAACCACCACAGGAAGAGACAAGGTCCCCGTCCTTCTGGCGCTGGAGCTGGAAGGAAACTTACAGATAATTCCCAGTGGGTGAGCTGAGGTGTGGGGAGGAGACGCAGAGACCGCAGGGGCGACCTGCCTGGTCTGAGGAGCGGGTAAAAGCTTGCCTGGGGAGGCCGCATGTGAGCTGACAGCTGAAGACAGACAAAGAGCCTTTTTCAATTAACGAAGAGGAAGAGGCCTCGCGGAAGATTTTTTCCTGGGGGCCCAGAGTTTATGCAAATTAACCCAGCCCAGAACGAGGAATTCTAATTGGCCCCAGCAGGTGCCTCCTCAGCAGGGTCGTCCTGCAGTTGGGCACCTGTGTGAACGTCTCCATCAGGGTCCCCGAGGCCAGCACTGGCTGTCAGACCCAGTCTCCTCAGACCCGGAGATTTTTACCTGAAATTCACATTGAGTCTTCACTCCCCATTCCCCTCGAAGTAACTCCCCCTGACAGGCAAGTCCTTAGAGAAAGCGACAAAGCTTCCAGTCCTGTGGCTTGGCCGAGAACGACTGAGAAACCAGGATGGGAAGAGGCCAAACAGGACACAGTGGACTGAGCTGGGCTGGGCGTCGGGGAAGGCTGGACCTCAGGGTGGTCAAGTCCCTGCAACACGGGGCTGGCTCCGACAGTCCCTCTGGAAGGTGGAAGCACTGCTGCACTAGTGAATTCATCCAGTGCATCCTCACAGAGCCCACCAGAGCAAGGCGGTGGCAGGACTGGGGTCAGGGCTTCCCTTAGGTGTCACACGTTGTCACTGCCAGGATGAAGCATGGGCGCTCTGGCTGTGCCCACTTAAGCCCATCTTGAGGAGCAGGAAGTGCCACACCTAGAAGGTGGCAGGTGTGTTGAGGACATGAATAAAGGTCAGCAGAGTGCCACAGGGAAAGTCAGCCAGTAGCAGTGGGGACGGGGGTCTGGGTGGAAGCAGCCATTGGACATGGCTTGTAATCCCAACACTTTGAGAGGCCAAGGCAGGAGGATCATTTGAGGCAGGAGTTCAAGATCAGCATGGGCAACATAGTCAGACCCCCGTCTCCACAAAAATATTTTGTAAAATTAGCCGGGCATGGTGGCATGCACCTGTGGTCCCAGCTACTGTAGAGGCTGAGGCAGGAGAATCGCTTGAGCCCAGAAGGTTGAGGCTGCAGGGAGCCAAGACTGTACCATGGCACTCCAGCTTGGTGGACAGGGCAAGACCCTGTCTTGCTACCTAGGAGGGGCCCACGAAGATTCACCTCCTTAGCAGAAACTCAGGTATGGTTGAAAGGGGCTTATTAAGACTAACAAGACTCTCACCCCTATCATTTAGGAAACTCTAAAAGTTTTAGAAGCTCTTCTACCAGGAACAAAGTCCAAATATATATTGCTTATTATATCACAGTATCACATAATCCCTAAGTTAGCCACTATTAAAAATGCAAAAGTACAGCTAAAATGCCAATAAACTAATTAAAATAGGATACCAAAAAGTATGATTAACCTAAAAGAAGTCCGGAAAAGAGAAACAGGGAAACAAAACAAAACAAAAAAACAGAAGGGACAAAAAGAGAACAAATGTCATAATGGCAGATCTAAATCCAGTTACATCTATCATCATGCTTAACAGAAATGCACTGAACATCCCACTTAAAAGGCAGGGATAATCTGGCTGAATAACACCGCAAGATCCAGCTATGCGTCATCTCCAAGAGATACATTTTATTTTTTGTTTTGTTTTGTTTTTTGAGACAGAGTCTCACTCTGTCGCCCAGGCTGGAGTGCAGTGGCGCAATCTGGGCTCACTGCAAGCTCCGCCTCTGGGGTTCACACCATTCTCCTGCCTCAGCCTCCCAAGTAGCTGGGACTACAGGCACCCGCCACCACTCCTGGCTAATTTTTTGTATTTTCAGTAGAGACAAGGTTTCACTGTGTTAGCCAGGATGGTCTCGATCTCCTGACCTCATGATCTGCCCACCTTGGCCTCCCAAAGTGCTGGGATTACAGGCATGAGCCACCGTGCCTGGCCGAGATACATTTTAAATATAAAGACACAGACAGACTAAAAATAAAAGGATACAAAAAGGTATAACAGGCAAACAATAAGTGCAAAAAACAGGTGTGGCTATGTTAATATAATAGGCTCAAGAAAAAGAGTATTGCCAAAGAGATAGAGGGAGACTGCATAATGACGAAAGGATATGTTTATTGGGAAATCACAACAATCTTAAATGTGTATGTGCCTAATAACAGTTTCAAAATACATAAAGCAAAACCTGTCAGAATTAAAAGGAGAAATAGACAAATCCAAAAATTATAGCTGGAGATTTTAATACCTCTCTTTCAGCAACTGACAGAGTCAGTAAAAAAAAAAAAAATCAAAAAATCAGTAAGGACATTGAACATTCTAACAACTATTGTGACCTAATTGATATTTAAGGTCCATGACACCCAGTGATTACAGAATACATGTTCTTTACAAAGGCACGTGGAGGCTTCACCAAGATAGTCCATATGCTGAGACATAAAATAAGTCTGGACCAATTTTGAAGATCAAAATCTCACAGAGTATGACCTCAGACATAAAGGAATTATATAAAAGGAAGACATCTGTCTTAAGCCAAACCATCTGAAACATGCCCATCCAAATTTAGGGAAACTCATACAGCCAGATAAATAGACACGAACGTAATTTTATTAAGATATTACATTAATATTGGTTCGGATTAATGTACACTGCCCCTACCCAGTTGCTGTGAATCTCTGCCATTTTGCCAGCCCCACCAGCCAAGTCTGCACTGAACCTAAAGCTTGTTATCATTGTGACAACCTCCCATCACCTGCTGCTGGCACCTCTCTTGTGACACTCATTATTCTCTCTCTTGTTTTGTGGTGGGTAAGACAGCACATTCTTGGTCCTTTCCCCTCGACTGTCAGCTCCTCAAGGGCAGCATCAGGACCTGACACACGGTAGGCACCTAAAGGGCATGCTGCATGAAAGTGATTGTCGGCTGGTCGCAGTGGCTCACACCTGTAATCCCAGCACTTTGGGAGGCCAAGGCGGGTGGATCACCTGAGGTCAGGAGTTCGAGACCAGCCTGGCAAACACGGTGAAACCCGTCTCTGCTAAAAATACAAAGATTAGCTGGGCGTGGTGGCGGACGCCTGTAGTCCCAGCTACTCAGGAGGCTGAGGCAGGAGAATCGCTTGAACCCGGTAGCTGGAGGTTGCAGTGAGCCGACATTGTGCCACTGCACTCCGGCCTGGGTGACAGAGAGAGATTTGTTCTCAAAAAAAAAAAAAGAGGAGGAGGAGGAGGAGGAGGAAGAAAATGGTTGTCGTCATCATCACTGCCACTGTCACCATCATCATAGGATAATACCAAAGATCCCATCTCACTTAATGCTCCAGTCACTCAACCAGTCAATCCCCAGCACTCCTGAAGCACACAGATCCAGTGTTCCTAAGCTTTATTTCACATTCAGTAAGAAGCAACGCATCACCCCACCACAGACCCACACAACTGTCCTTCATTGTGGGAAGTCACTGGCACATGTTTGTGAGCACTTTGTTAGAGCTCAAGGTCAAATGAGGGCTCTAAGAACCTAGAAATTGGAGACTGGCCTCCAGACTCTGTATGACCCAGATTGCAACTTCCACTGACCCAGGGGTGCTTGACTTTTTGGAGGGCAATATAGGATCTGGGATGGGATCTGCTACCCAATGGCTGGGGCTCAAATGCTAGTTCTACCACTTCCTAGCTATGTGACCTTGGGCACTTACTTGAAATAAACCTCAACTTCCCTATCTGTACAACAGGAATAATGCTAGGACCTAACCTCATGGATTCTCTCATTCAGTGCTCCTGCAACCCTATGAGATTAGGTCCTAGAATTATTCCTGTAGTACTAACACTTTTAATCGTCCCCAATACCCTTGTATGGTGGCTATTATTCCCATTTTAAAGTGATGAGGCTGGGCGCAGTGGCTCACGCCTGTAATCCCAGCACTTTGGGAGGCTGAGGCAGGTGGATCACTTGTGGTCAGGAGTTTGAGACCAGCCTGGCCAACATGGTGAAACCCCGTCTCTACTAAAAATACAAAAAAAATTAGCCAGGCATGGTGGCTCGTACCTGTAGTCCCAGCTACTCAGGAGGCTGAGGGAGGAGAATTGCTTGAACCCTCACTGAGATTCTGAGATTGCAGAATCTCAGTGAGCTGAGATTGTGCCACTGCACTCCAGCCTGGGTGACAGAGCAAGACTCCATCCCAAGAAAAATAATAATAATAATAAAGTGATGGATCAGGGCACACCTTGTGCAGCTATGAGATGGGAGACTAGAATTTGAACACAAACACAACTTTCATACCAACCTCAGACGCACACACTTGCTCCAGTCTACACCAGCAGATCTTAATCAAGCCTCTGCCATGGACACCTCTGACATCTGTGGAAGCCCTTCTCAGAATAATATTTTTAAATGCCTAAAATGAAATACAGAGAGTTACAAAAGAAACCAATCAAGTTAAAATCCAGTTCTTAAAATATTTTAATTGAGATATGATAGTATACATACTTCTTTCTTAATGCATTAAACAAAGAATAGTTGCTGGTTTAATTACCACCCAAATGTCGAAGTTATTATAAATGTAAATAATATTTTGAGATATCTGCAGCCACCTTAATGTTGTGGAGAAGTAACTGTGCATACGATTGGGTTGTACTGATTCCATTTATAATGAAAGAAAATGCTAAACTTCAGTAAAAGTTTCCTGAAAATAAAGATGCAAATTTATCCCACCCAAGCTCCCGGACCCCCTGAATTCTCTCCATAGACCCCTGAATGCCACGTTATCATGATGTTCTCAGGTGATCGCCCCCAACTCGGCCTCCCAAAGTGCTGAGATTACAGGCGCTCGCCACCACGCCCAGCCAGGGGCTTAGGGATTTAATATATGAATTTGGGGTGGACACAGTTTAGACCATAACAGATTACTTCCGCAAAAGCCAAAACCCACGTTGCACAGGGAAGGAAAGGGTTGCCTGAGAACCCAAGTCAGGCAGGGCCTAAAGCCCTGCAGGAAGGACACCTGGTTCTAGGTACTGGCTTTATCTTTAAGGATAAATACCCTAGAGGTGATTTAGAAGTAATAAATAAACACTTCCAAGGCAAAGAGAACATCCCAGAAAGTTCCAGACATGTAGGACTATCCTGATGAGAGAAGCAAGAAAGTGATTTCCAGGGTCAATGTTGGAGACACTAGGAGGGGGCAGAAGGCGTTGGGGGAGAAGGCAGCCCCTCTGCAGCGCCTGGCAAGCAGGGGATATGCCCACTGCTCCTGCCCGTGCAGCCGGTGGGCAGCCCCTCGGGGGGCTCATTAGCTGCCATCCTCAGCACTGAGGGACCCGTTCCCGGTCAGGGAGCAGAATCGGCTCTTCCCCAGGGGGATGCAGGCAGGAGGCCAGCGCTTACCTGACTGACAGGTGTCAGGTCAAATCGCCAGCTCTCCTGAAAATATCAGCCTCGCCTCCTGCCGGGCCACGCCAGCCAGCCGGGGACAGAGAGACAGACAGCCCCCCTAATGATGCCAGACAGACCTCCCGACAGCTCTGCCCTCCCGGGCCCCCGGAACAGCCAGCGCGGAGTGCTCTGCTCCAGGAGGGGTGGGGTCCCTGGCTTTCCTGCCCTGCCCTGCCCAGCCCAGCCCAGCCCAGCCCAGCCCAGCCCAGCCAAGCAGCAGAGAGAACAGGACGGAGGCTCCCATTTCCCAGGGACTGCAGCGCCTCCAAACCGCCCGTCTGCGACGGCCACGCGAGCATGCGCAGCCCAGCCCCTCCCGGACGTCCTCGTGCTCCGCACCTAGGCGGAGAGGGGCACGCGGATCCCAGCCTCTGCGAGCCCCTCTGCCCGCCGCCGCTTCACACCCCGCATTGCCTCAGCTGCCTTTCCAGAAGATGCATCATCTGGCGCGCAAAGCGGTGCACGGTCCCCAGCCCGCGCGCAGCAGCCTGGAGGGGCGCCAGAGTCCCCGTCCCACTTCCTGGCGGCCCTGCCCCCGGGCAGCTCCCTCCCCCCCCGCTCCGTGCCCCCACCCCATCTTGGGACGCTTCCAGGACCCAAGAGGCAGGAGGGGGATCGCGAGGGGAAGGCGCGGAGCTGGGGAAGGAGGAGCAGCGCCGGGCGCAGCAGCTCAGGACGGTCCGGGAGGCTGCGCGGCGCTCGCGGACCCCCGCGCCAGGACGGAGGGCGCAGCCCCGAGCATTGCACGTGGCTTCCAGATTCCTCCCACCCCTACCCTGGAGACCGCGAGAGGGGGTGGGGTGCATCTCCTTCCCAGCCCCAGCTGGACAGAACGCCTTGCAAAAGGGAAGAAATTAAAAAGCAGGGGGGAGGGAAGGTGAGGAGGGGAGGGAGGGGGAGGGGGAGGACGAAAAAGTCCCCTCCAGCCATAATGGTTCCCAGAGAGGAACAGAGGGGTGAGCACAGGCAGGGTCCTCGGGTTCCCTCCCGACCTGCCTCCTCCCAGGGTTTGTGCAGCGGCCTGGCCCATCCGCCTCTGGGGCGACCACGGGACACACTGCATGGCCACTGTCGCTCTGAGTCCTCACCTGCCACGCACCCATCTGCGACTTCTGGCTCTTTGATCTTCCCTTTACAAAATAGTCGTGCTTTGTTCACGACAGGGTGAAGGCCCCAGGGACGCGTTCTGCATGGAGGATGGCAAGGGGGGGTGGGGGTTGGTTGAATCAAGAACCCTTGATCGGCCCCTTGGCTTTCTAGCCCCCAAGAGGGCTCACACAGCCCATGTGTTATGTCCCAGCTCCGAGCAAAACAGCGTGCCAGTGTGAATGCCCCGTACTCAGACGCAGCCCCCTGGACACAGATGGGACTTTCTGTCCAGCAACAACCCAGCCCCCACAACAGCCTGGACGTTACACTGAGTTCATTTCGTTCCAATCAGAGAGCAAAATATATGCTGTGAAGGGCCCACCTTTCCTTTTCTCCTTGTTCTATAGGGCGATTAGCATGGAGGAGCCATCAACACTGTAGTGGAGAGGAGAGGGTGGCTTAAAAATAAATGGGCTCTGGGAGGGAAAGAGCAAATTGCAATGCCACTCTTGGCATTCTGCAGGAAGCCTACCCTTCAGCTGTTACCCACCCAGAACCCCAGCATCTGCTGAGCCTCTGTCACTGTTGAACGTACCCCCCATGAAGGGCTCCAAACCTGTGCCCTGCTGAATGCACCCCCGGGAAAAGGCTCCAAGCCTGTACCCTGCTGAATGCACGCCCGGGAAGAGGCTCCAAGCCTCTGCCCTGCTGACCGCACTCCTAGGAGGAGCTCCACAGAAGCCCCCAGCATGCTGCTAGGAGGAGCTCCACAGAAGCCCCCAGCATGGCTACCCCCACAGAAAAGCAGACCGTGTGCTTTTAAACCCCGGAGTGGCTTACCACAGTAAACATGCCAGTGCTCTGAGATGTTGAGACTGCGGGAATCGATTCAATATTTTCATGGGGGCTCATTATATTTGCTCCCAGACCAGAAAAGCCGGAGCCTATTACTGCTCTCTTGGTAGGATTTTTTTTTTATCCTTGTGTATTACAAGAACATGAATTAAGCTCTGATGAATGCGATATTAATTAATTACATGAAGATCCACGTGGGAGACAGGAGGGGGTGGAGGGAGAGGTTGTGCTATGCAAATGACCGGGAGGAGAGATGCTGCCGGAAATGTGCTTGTCATTGTTTCTGGCTCCAGAACCTGGAGGCGTGCGCAGTGGGCTCAGCCAGGGAGGTTTACCTGCAGGCAGCAGATGTGGCTTCTGCAAGATTTAAAGCCTCTGGCACCATTACAGACGAGGAACGTGGTGGGGGGGGCCTGGGCACTGCAGCAGCGGAGAGGGAGGAGGGGAAGGAAGACTCCGGCTCAGGCCGCCATCTTCTCGAACTGCAAAGAGGGAATTTGAAATCCGTTTCACATGTTCCAAAATGGCTGCTCTCAGCCCGAGCCCAGGAAGGTTGCAAAGGGCCTTCTGCGGCTCAGAGAGCCTCCTGGACTCTTTCTGTCCATAAAACAGAGCCTGAGTGTTGCAAGAAGAGTCCTTGACTACCAGAGGTAGATCATTCTTCTCCAAAATATTTTGCGGAAACCACTTAAAACTCCCTCTCCAGCTCTGAGCCCCAGGGGGAGGGGCTGCTGCCACTGAAAGCTGGCAAAACAAAAATGACAAGGAAAAAGGGGAGACTGAATTTGAAAATCAAGAGAGGGGGCCTATAGCCTGAGCCCAGATTCAGTGGCCACTTCCCAGGTGGCTCTTGTATGCTGCTGAGAGGTGACAGCGTGCTGGACAGCCCTCGCTCACTCTCGGCGCCTCCTCAGCCTCGGCGCCCACTCTGGGTGCACTTGAGGAGCCCTTCAGCCCAACGCTGCACTGTGGGAGCCCCTCTCTGGGCTGGCCAAGGCTAGAGCCGGCTCCCTCTGCTTGCGGAGAGGTGTGGAGGGAGAGGTGCGGGCGGGAACCGGGGCTGTGCAGGGCGCTCCCGGGCCAGTGCGATTTCAGGATGGGTGTGGGCTTGGCGGGCCCCGCACTCGGATGGGCTGGCCAGCGCCACTGGCCCCAGGCAGTGAGGGCCTTAGCACCCGGGCCAGCAGCTCTGGGGTGGGGGTGGGGAGGGGCAGTGCGTCGGGTCCCCCAGCACTGACCGCCCACCCGAGCATGCAACGGGCCTCAGCCGCCTCCCTGCAGGGCAGGGCTCGGGACCTGCAGCCCGCCCTGCCTGAGCTCCCCCCCTCCATCCCCCTACGGTGGGCTTCCGCTTGGCCTGATCCTCCGTGATGGGCACTGCCCCCTGCTTGGGGCGCCCAGTCCCATGACCGCCCAAGGGTTGAGGAGTGCAGGCACCTGATGTGGCCCTGGCACAGAATCCACTAGGCAAAGCCAGCTAGGCTCCTGAGTCGGGTGGGGACTTGGAGAACTTTTTTGCCTAGCTAAAGGATTGTAAATACACCAATCAGCATTCTGTGTCTAGCCCAAGGTTTGTAAACACACCAATCAGCACCCTGTGTCCAGCTCAAGGTTTGTAAATGCACTAGTCAGTGCTCTGTGTCTAGCTAATCTAGTGGGGACTTAGAGAACCTTTACGTCTAGCTAAAGGATTGTAAATACACCAATCAGCACCCTGTCTAGCTCAAGGTTTGTACATGCACCAGTCAGTGCTCTGTGTCTAGCTAATCTAGTGGGGACTTGGAGAACTTTTGTGTCTAGCTAAAGGTTTGTAAATGCGCCAATCAGCACCCTGTCAAAAGGGACCAATCAGTTCTCTGTAAAAGGGACCAATCCGCTTGCTGTAAAATGGACCAATCAGCAGGATGCGGGTGGGGCCAGCTAAGGGAATAAAAGCAGGCTGCCCGCGCTAGCAGGGGAAACTTGGTGGGGTTTTTTTTTGAGCTGTGGAGGTGTTGTTCTTTTGCTCTTTGCGACAGTGTTGTTCACTGTTTCGGTCCGCATTGCCTTTATGAGCTGCAACACTCTGAAGGTCTACAGCTGCACTCCTGAGGCCAGCAAGACCACGAACCCACCAGGACGAATGAAGCGAATAACTCCAGATGGGAGAAATGAACAGCTCCAGAGGCGCCACCTTAAGAGCTGTAACACTTACGGTGAAGGTTTGCAGCTTCATTCCTGAAGCGAGAGAGACCATGAACCCACCAGAAGGAGGAAACTCTGAACATGTCCAAACATCAGAAGGAACAAACTGCAGACACACCACCTTTAAAAACTGTAACACTCACTGCGAGGGTCCGTGGCTTCATTCTTGAAGTCAGTGAGACCAAGAACCCACCAATTCTGGACACACTGCCACCCCCCCTCACCTTCAGTGTGAAGCAGGATGAGTCCTAGATACATAGTACCTTTCTCACCAGGACTGGTGACCTGTCTCCAGGGTATGGGGTAGATTTCTGGGTGTGACCAGGCAGGGTCTGGTTCAAATGAGAGGATGATTGGCAGCTCCAGTGAGATGAGCTAGGGTCATCTGGAGATCCCTAAAGGCATGAGGTATGGGTCCAGGCAGCAGAGAATTAGGTCCATGTGAAGGCAGGACCCAGCCTGGAAGGCCAGGAAGCAAAAATGCCCCAAGACATGACGTTTGGGAAGGGGTCTGAGCAACTCACTAGAGTGGGAAGCCAGCAGCAAGAGTAGCTTTTGATATGGCTGGATAGGCTCGGACTCAGGAACTTTGGCTCCAAAGCCATGACCATCAGTGAGACAGGTATGGGGCTGCAGGTAGAAGCCAGAGTCACCAGGCTAGGGGAGGGGAGTGAGAGGGAGGGGCAGAGGAAGGAGGCTCCCATCATGCCCCCTCCTCTTCACGAAGTGTCCAAGTTCTTTTCTCTCCTTGATGTGAACGTTGGTCAGAATGCCAGAGTCAAACATCGTGCTTAGCTATAAGGTGTTGTTTATTAGGGATTCTGTCTGCCAGATCTAGAACATCTCAAAGCACCAGTCATAAAATGTCAGACATTTCACAAATGCTGTGATGGTTAATTTTATGTGTCAACTGGATTGGGCCATGGGGTGCCCAGAAATTTGGTCAGACATTAGGGTGTTTCTGTGAGGGTGTTTTGGATGAGATTAACATTTATTTATGACAGTCTTGGTCTGTCACCCAGGCTGGAGTGCAATGGTGCAATCATGGCTCACTGCAGCCTCGACTTCCTGGGCTCAAGTGATCCTCCTCCCTCAGCCTCCTGGGTAGCTGGGATTAGAGGTGTGTGACACCACGCCTGGCTAATTTTTCTTTGTGTTTTTAGTAGAGACAGGGTTTCACCATGTTGGTGAGGCTGGTTTGGAACTCCTGACCTCAGGTGATCTTCTCACCTAGGCATCCCAAAGTGCTGGGATTGTGGGCATGAGCCACCGCGTCAGGCTGAGATTAACATTTAAATCAGTGGACAGAATAATCAGTTTGTCCTCCCTAACGTGGAGGGGGGTCCTCATCATCAGTTGAAGGCCTGTACAGAACAAAAGGCTGACCCTCCTCCAAGCAAGAAGGAATTTCTCCTCCCTGATGGTCTTCAAGCTGGAGCAACAGTTTTGTCCTGCCTTCGGACTTGACCTGACATTGGCTCTCCTGTGTCCCGAGACTGCCAGCTTTCAGACTAGAACTTATACCATGGGCTGTCCCGGTTCTCAGGCCTTTGGATTCGGGCTGGAATTCCATCATTGGCTGTCCTTGATCTCCAGCCTGCCCACTGCAGATCCTGGGACAGGGAGGTGGGAAGCAGTGATGATGCTAGTGAGGCAGGATTTTCTTCTCAGTCACTTTGGAAGCCAGGGACCTCCAGCTGGCGATGCTCCACCCTGGGCCGAGTCTGGCTTGTGCACTAGTTCCCGAGTTCTTGTCCCACACTCAAAAAGAATGAGGATGCTCTGACAATCTCAGAGTGAGCAAGGCAGGGAGTTTTAGTGAGTGATGAAACAGCTTTCTGCAGAGAGGGGACGGAGGGTGGTCCCCTTACCCAAAGGCAGGGACATGGGGGTGGTCTCCTTACCCGAAGGCAGGAAAGTTCCCCTAATATGGCTCAGTCCAGAGCTTGTTATGGGCTCAGAGGCTGGGAGGGCAGGCCGTAGGTAGTATTGAAAAACGCAACATTTGATTGGTTGAAAGGCATTATTCAGAAAGAATCAATCGGGGAAGGGCGGGCAAACAGGAACAGAAGTTCTCACTCTGCGTCTCAGTTTCATCCGGCACCAGCGGTCCAGTCTTTCAGCCTTCAGGCTGTTTTTGGCTTGAAGGTGGGTTTCACCAGGCACCCATCTCTGTCTTCCTAGGCAGGTGGCTGCCTCCTGTTGCATCACTAGCAGTCATTTTAGGAGCTCCCTCTCATAGCCACAGTGCCGTGACCCTGAAGCTAACGATGGACCTTAATGTCTTCTGTTTTGGTTTCCATTAACTCTGAAAGCACCTAATTTCTTACGTTAAATCCCTTTGGAGGCCAGACATGGTGACTCACACCTGTAATCTCAACACTTTGGGAGGCCGAGGCAGGTGGACCACTTGAGGCCAGGAGCTCAAAACCAGGCTGGCCAACACGGCGAAACTGCGTCTCTAGTAAAAAATACAAAAATTAGTGAGGTGTGGTGGTGCACACCTGTAATCCCAGCTACTTGGGAGGCTGAGGCACAAGAATCACTTGAATCCAGGAGGCAGAAGCGGCAGTGAGCCAAGATCCCACCACTGCATTCCAGCCTGGGTGACAGAGTGAGACCCTGTCAAAAAAAAAAAAAAGCCCTTTTGGCTTGGAACACCCAGAGTGTGCTTCCTGGTCTTGTTTCAGACTTTAAAGAGACAGTCTTTATCATTTCATCACTAAGTACAATGCTTGCTATGAGTTTTTGGTAGACAACCATGATTGTTAGATTAAGTTATTATTATTATTCACAAGTGACCATTAAATTTTATCCTGTATCTTTTCCATGTGTGTTGAGATTGTTCAGTCACCAGTCATCTGGTTTTTAACCTTAATCTGTTGGAGGTACTTCTGACTATGTTGGCATGAAAAGGTTGATGAATTCTCTCTACAAAAAAACAAGTACGAAATGGACAAAATTAAAAATCAACCACCTTTGGGGGCCAGTCAACCAAAGACAGAAAATGAGTTGAGAAGCTTCCATTATTGAGAAGCTGCAGAGCTTTTGGCAAGAGTAGTAAAGGTCTGTGGTCTTCTTGTTTAGGGATGCTCTATCCTCCCCAAGCTGGATCAGCAAGAACAGTTATGGTAGCCAGAGGGGGGCTGACTTGGGACAAAGGAAAAAATCTGCAGTTTTCCCAACTAAAAGTAATGAACTCAGTAGAGTACAAATTGGAAAAACCCAGTTTCATAAACTCAAGCTTGGATTCCAAGTTGGGGTAAGCAGCAAACCAGTCAGGAATTTCATGGCTGGGCATGGTGGCTCATGCCTGTAATCCCAGCACTTTGGGAGGCCGAGGTGGGCGGATCACAAGGTCAGGAGTTCGAGACCAGCTTGGCCAACATGGTGAAAACCCGTCTCTACTAAAAACAAAAATTAGCTGGGCGTGGTGGCATGCATCTCTAATCCCAGCTACTCGGGAGGCTGAGGCAGGAGAATCACTTGAACCCGGGAGGCGGAGCTTGCAGTGAGCCGAGATCGGGCCACTGCACTCCAGCCTGGGTGACAGAGCAAGACTCCATCTCAAAAAAAAGAAAAAGAAGAAATTTCACAGGGAGATCCTAGGAATAAGAGAGCACTGGAAAGGCTGAAACAAACTTTCCACAAACACCAGGCTGACTGGGAAACTATGGGCCTGCTCGGGGTGGGCCTGAACCAGCCCAGCACAGAGTGGAGGCCAAGGGATACTCGGCTTCAAATGCACTCCCAAATCCACACACACACAGAGCAGCGAGGAAAGAAGGCTTAGGTAGGGCCTAGGCATTTGGGCACAAACTTTGCCTGAATTATTGGCTGATCATTAGGCAATTGCAGACTCAAGGATGATTCCTGGGAAGGCAGGCTGAAAGATAAAAAATCTGAGCAAAGCTATCAGCAGACACATACTACAAGGGAGACATCCCACAGTGTAAGTCCAGGCAAGGAAAGAAAAAAAAAAAAAAAACTCAGAAAAATAAATGGAATCCAGACCAGGTGCAATGGCTCACGCCTATAATCCCAACACTTTGGGAGGCTGAGGCATATGGATCACTTGAGGTCAGGAGATCAAGACCAGCCTGGCCAACACAGGGAAACTCCATCTCTACTAAAAGTACAAAAAAAAAAAATGGCTGGGTGTGGTGGTGCACACCTGTAGTCCCAGCTACTTGGGAGGCTGAGGCTGGAGAATTGCTTAAGTCCAGGAGGTGGAGGTTGCAGCGAGCCGAGATCATGCCATTGCACCCCAGCCTGGGCAAAAAAGTGAAACCCTGTCTCAAAAAAATAAATAAAAATAAATGGAATCCAGAGCTACTGCATTATAATATTTAAAATGTCTAGTTTTTGACCAAAAAGTATGAGATATGAAAATAAACAGGGACGGCCGGGCACGGTGGCTCAAGCCTGTAATCCCAGCACTTTGGGAGGCTGAGGTGGTCAGATCATTTGAGCCCAGGAGTCAAGCAAGACCAGTCTCTAGCGACATGGCAAAACCTCGTGTCTACAAATACAAAAAATTTGGCCAGGCGTGGTGACCCGCACCTGTAGTCCCAGCTACTCAGGATGCAGAGGTGGGAGAATCACGTCAGCTCAAGAGGTCAAGGCTGCAGTGAGCCGAGATCACACCACTGCGCTCCAACCTAGGTAACAGGGTGAGACCTTGTCTCAAAAAAAAAAAAAAAGAAAAAAGAAAAAAATATATATATATATATTTCCCCCACATATACATATATACTTTTTATAACAATAAAAATGAGTTAAGTTTTCTTATTAAAAATCAGATAGAAGCATATGTTGTTTATAAGAGACACACCCGAAAGAAATTCAGTATTAAAGAGATATGCAAATGAGGCAATGATGGTTAAAGGGTACAAAATCTCGGTTAGACAGAAAGGATATGGGGGAGGGCTTTTTGAGATCTATTGCATAGCATGGTGAATATAGTTAATAATGGCATATTATACATTTCAACATTGCTAAGAGAGTAAATTTTAAATGTGCTCACCACAAAAAATATTAAGTATTTGAAGTGATTGGTATGTCAA
Source organism: Nomascus leucogenys (assembly GCF_006542625.1). NCBI lineage: Eukaryota > Metazoa > Chordata > Mammalia > Primates > Hylobatidae > Nomascus > Nomascus leucogenys. Next base: position 70,589 of record NW_022097672.1, read on the forward strand.
CTAACATGATTTAATTATTCCACATGGCATTCATGAATTATTTTGTATAGAAATCTTTACCCCATAATATACACAATTATAAATTATCAATTTATAATTTAAAAATATTAGACTTTAAAAATTAAAACGCCAGCAAAAATTATTAGGTAAATGCAAGAAAAGAGAAAACAGAGATAAAAATCTTATTAAGCATCACAGAATCAAAAGCAGAAGGTATCAAAATGAATGGAGTTATTTTATATTAAGGGCAAAATCCACAATGAAAACATAACAAAATATAATTTGTCTCAAAAGATATTTTTAAATGGTCAAAATGCAAAGAAAATTAACAGCATTACATCTGCAGCACAATAGTAACAGTCACTCTCAGTCTTTGATAGTCAAGTGGACAAAAATTAGACAAATTATTTTAATAATATAATTCATAAGGTTGAACAACTTTCTACCTGTATCTATAAACAGATAAAAAGGTAGGTTGTGATAGCCGGCCTCCAGGATGATCCCCAGTGACCTTCACCTCTTAGTATTCACGCAGCTGTGTAGTCTGCTCCCACGCTGTACTGGGGTTGGTCTGTGTAACCAGTAGAATATGCAGGAATGATGGTATGTCACTTCCAAGGTTAGGTTATAAAAGACATTGCAGCTTCTCTTTCTTTCTTTCTCTTGGATCATTCATTCTTGAAGAAGCCAGTTATGATGTGAAGAGCGGCTCACATGGCAAGGACTGAAGCCTCCTGCCAACAGCCACACATATGAGCCACCTTGGAAGCAGGTCTTCCTGCACCAGTAAACCTTCAGATGACTGCAGCCCCAGCTTCCACCTTGACCACCTCATGAGAGGCCCTGAGTCAGAACCATCCAGTTAAGCTGCCTCTGAGCTCCTGACCCACATCAACTGTGAGATTAGAAATGTCTGTTGTTAATCAAAACCACAGTGAGATACCATCTTACACCAGTTAGAATGGCTATTACTAAAAAGTCGAAAAACAGCTGATGCTCATGAGGTTGCAGAGAAAAGGGAACACTTAGACACTTTTGGTGGGAGTGTAAATTAATTCAACCATTGTGGAAATCAGTGTGGTGATTCCTCAAAGGGCTAAAAACAGAACTGCCATTCAACCCAGCAATCCCATTACAAGGTATATACCCAAAGGAATATAAATCATTGTACTCTAAAGACACACTCATGCAAATGTTCATTGCAGCACTATTCACAGTAGCAAAGATATGGAATCAACCTAAATGTTCATCAATAACAGATTGGATGAAGAAAATGTGGTACATATACACCATGGAATACTATGCAGCCATAAAAAAGAAAAAGATCGTGTCTTTTGTGGGAGCATTAATGGAGCTGGAGGCCATTATCCTTAGCAAACTAATGTAGGAACAGAAAACCAAGTACCTCTTGTTGTCACTTTTAAGTGGGAGCTAAATGATGGGAACTCATGGACACAAAGAGGGGAATAACAGACAATGGAACCTACTTGAGGAGGGTGGGAGGAGGGAGAGGAGAAGGAAAAAGTGACTATTGGGTAGTAGGCTTAGTACCTGGATGATGAAATAATCTGTACAACAACCCCCCGTGACATGAGTTTACTTGTATAACAAACCTGCACATGTAACCCTGAACTTAAAATAAAAGTTAAGAAAAAACAAAGAAATGTCTGTTGTTTTGGCTGTTATGTGCTGAATGCAGCAATAGGTAACTAATATATAGACAGATGGATAGAAAGATTTTACACATACATCCTACAGCTATAATAGCTTTAATATGCCATCTCTTCAAATTACAAAACTGATTGTACATTGAATCACAGCTTGCTTGCTTGCTTGCTTGCTTGCTTTCTCTCTCTTTCTTTCTTTCTTTCTCTTTCTTCTTTCTTTCTTTTCTTTCTTTCTTTTTCTTCTTCTTTTTTTTAGAGGGAGTTTTGCTCTTGTTACCCAGGCTGGAGTGCAGTGGCACGATCTCAGCTCACTGCAACTTCCACGTCCCGAGTTCAAGCAATTCTCCTGCCTCAGCCTCCCGAGTAGCTAGGATTAAAGGCATGCAACACCACGCCAGACTAATTTTGTATTTTTGGTAGAGACGGGGTTTCTCCATGTTGGTCAGGCTGGTCTCGAACTCCCGACCTCAGGTGATCCACCCACCTTGGCCTCCCAAAGTGCTGGCGTTACAGGCATGAACCACTGTGCCCAGCCAGCATTTTTATTTCTAACCACTTTCTTTTCTAACTGCACACAGGTAAAATTTGATAAATGTCTAGACCCAGGCCAAAAAATGAAAATTACTGGGCAGAACCTGAGATGTAGGCCTTAGGGTCTGTCTAAAAGTCAGAATCATAACGTCTGGCTCTAATATCTGATAGTGGTTTTATGGATTTTTCCCTCATTAAATATATCTATTTTTTAAAAATATATTCTTGACTTTATATTACTGCTGACATGGCCTAAATACATTGAACACATAAAATCCTTTAACACTTTTCATTCTTGCTGCATTTGGGTTTTCCACACAAGGAACAAGGACACAAATAAGAGATCATTATATTTGCCTTAGTCTGACAGTGGCAAAGCAGGGTGGTAGAGACTGTCTTTTCTTGCTGAAGCAAGGAATAGGTATTTAAAGATACATGGGACCCAGGCACCAAGCTCTTTCCAGGAAGAGAGGCAAGTACACCCTGTTTGTGTGGTCCAGGAACACAAAACAGAGTCAAGCTTTTAGTAGAAATGTTATTTAGCTGTATGAATTTTTGACAATGAAATACCCATTACACGTAAGTTGCTAGCCTTGTGATGTGGTTTGGCTGTGTCCCCACCCAAATCTCATCTTGAATTGTAGCTCACATAATCCCCACGTGTTGTGGGAGGGACCCGGTGGGAGGTAATTGAATCATGGGGGTGGGATTTTCCCGTGCTGTTCTCTTGATAGGGAGTAAGTCTCATGATATCTGATGGTTTTATAAGGGTAGTTCCCCTGCACACACTCTCTTGCCTGCCGCCGTGTAAGATGTGCCTTTGCTCCTCCTTTGCCTTCTTCCATGATTGTGAGGCCTCCCCAGCCATGTGGAACTGTAAGTCCATTAAACCTCTTTGTCTTTATAAATTACCCAGTCTTGGGTATTTTTTCATAGCAGTATGAAAATGGACTAATATACCTTGATATTAAAAAGCTTTTATGTAACGATTTTTAAAAATCTTCTCACCAACAGAGGACATTTTGAGGCCATCTGAAAAAACCAAAACAACACATCTGTTAATCCAAGAACAGTCTGTTTTCTGTCTTGTTCTATAAAGCAGTGAGAGCACAGTCTACATTTCCTGACCACAATTGTTTAAAATATGAAAAACAGAAATTAATGATCAAGTTTTAACAAAGCCTAACAGAAACACTCAATGGTTTGGAAAATTTTAAACCATCTTTTAATAATGATTAGGTCAACAAAGAAATCAAAACCTATTGTAGATTATTTAGAAAATAATAGGATACAGTCACAGTTGAATTTAGATGTGAATTCAAAACTTTAAGTATTCTTATTAAGGAAAATAAGAAATAACAAGAAAGTATGTTAACTGTAGTTGTAAAAATAAAGCAAGATAGCAGAAATAAGTCCTAACATCAATCTCAATACTCACAAATAATGTGAATGGATTAAAACCCTCTGTAAAAAGATAGAGACATTCAGATTCTTTTTTCTTCTTTTACTGGTTAGTTTTTATTGAGGCAAAATTTACCTGCAGTGAAATACACAGATCTTAAGTGTAAAATTCAATGAGTTGGTAAATGTGTAAATGCATGCTACCAGAAATCCAGTAGCCTATTTACATCATCCCAGGCCGTTCACATTGAGTCTCCACCTCCCCATAGGCAACGAGAGTTCTGGTTTTTATCACTATGGATTAATTTTACCTCTTCTTTTATTTATTTATTTATTTATGGAGTCTTGCTCTGTTGCCCAGACCGGGGGAGTGCAATGGCACAGTCGTGGCTCACTGCAACCCCCATCTCCTGGGTTTGAGCAATTCTCCTGCCTCAGCCTCCTGAGTAGCTGGGATTACAGGCACGTGCCACCACACCTGGCTAATTTTTGTATTTTTAGTAGAGACGGGGTTTTACCATGTTGGCCAGGCTGGTCTTGAACTCCTGACCTCAAGTGATCTGCCCGCCTCGGCCTCTCAAAATGCTGGGATTACAGGCATGAGCCACTGCACCTGGCCAGTTTTGCCTCTTCTTGCATTTCATTCTCCGTGGAATTAAATACTATGCGCCCTTTGCAATAGGCTTTTCTGTTCAACATAACATTTTAAAGAATGAAGCATGTTGTTACATGTACCAGTAGTTCATTTTTAATTGCTAAGTCAAATTCCACTGTATACATATATCAAAATTCTTCTATTGATGAACATCTGTGTGTTTTCCAGTTTGTCTCTATTTTAAATCCAGCTTTTATGAATAGAAGCATTCCAGCAGAAGTCTCTGTGTGCTTTGTGGACCATTCCTTCCCACGCTTTGCCTCTCTCACCTCTTTTTGCCATCATAGCATGGCTTCCAAATAGCTACTTCTCACAGCTCAGTCTGAGTTAGGTGCCACCCCCTGGCTTCCATCACCCTCTATGCCAGCTCTGACATCACGCCTAATATCTTGAGTGTAGTTATGATAGAGTCATCTGTCTTTCCAGACTACAAACTCCTGGACAGAGGCGGTCCTGTCCTTTATGATTTAGATTCCTGGTAGTGAGCCTAGAGTCTAGCACATAGAGGTTCTCAAAAAAAGAAAAAAAAAATCTTAAATGAACAAACAGGTAACTGCACAAATAAAGATAGATGAGCAAAATTAATACTAGCACATTCAGGAAGCAGTGAGGAGACTGGCCTAATAGTAGAATGTAGAAAGGTGGGTAGATTACACCTCTCAGCAGTTTTTAATCCATACTAATGACCAACCTAGAAGAGGAATTCAGAGCTTTGAAGAAATGCACGATTACAAGGAGCAAGTTCAGTTTCCTTTCGGAGATGCTGAGCATTAAACTAAACTTTCTAATCCCTGAAAAGCAGCCTCAACACGATCTGCACACTTCTTTGTGCTCTGCAGCTGACAGGGGATGGGGAGTGGCAAATATCGGCCTTTGGAGCATTAAAGAGGAAGCTATTAAGGCTGCATATTTTTTCAAAAAGAAAGAGTACAAAGAATTACAAGAAACCCCCTAAATTACAAGTGTGGGTTACAGTAATTGCTAAATTACAGAGCTCCAACTTTATTAGATACACACCCCCTCAGATTCTACAGTTTTCAAGGGCTGCCTTGAGCTGACAAAAGCTAGAAAACTGTGGGAAGTGTGGCGGGGAGCTGAGCAGGTTAGATAATGGGAGCCCCCTTTATGAGTGAGGCCAGGACACAGAAATCTGGACCAGGACCAATGAAGTTTTTGTTTTCTGGTGTTAAATTACCCTGGGGGACAACACAGCCTGTGCTGGGGTTTGGAAGTAGGACTGGGATGTTAGCATTTTTTTAATATGTGGAAGCAGCAGTGGCTTATGGCCAATTGATTTGGAGTCCTGAGAATTCTTTCAGGGTCTTTGAAGTGATTGGGTTCAGGCCCAGAATGCCCTTCATCAGGATAGTATCTGTTATTATTTTTACCATTCCCAGCTGTAACATCTAAAGCTTCAAGAATAAGGTCTTTCATCCTCTGAAAGTTACCAACCATCTCTGCATTGTTATAATATCCTGTTTAATAACACTCACCTTTATACACCATGTTTACATCCTCAAAGCCCTCTGACCTTTCTAATACAGGCACACATTACATTTTTTATACTGTCCTCTTCTCTCTCAAACACTTACTTAAGGGAAAGACCTGATCCTACTTTCAAAACATTTGAAGTGAGTGGTGAAGTGACTTTAACTGAAGCTTCATTAAAGCCCAGATCCAAGTCAACTGCGTATTAGATTGACTCAGTCCCTCACACTAATGGCCCAATAGAAGAAGGGGTACAATCTTTTTCCAGGAGACATATACTTACTATAGGCACTACTTTGTGAAAAATATACCACATTTCAGACAAAAAAATTGCAAGACATGCAAAGAAGCAGAGCAATGTGACTAATAATCAGGGGAAAAATTACCAATAGAAGTAGACCCACAGATGACTGAGTGTTGGAATTATTAGACAAAGACCTTAAATAAACTAAAATAAAGATGTTAAAAGATCTAGTGGGAAAGGTAGACAGCATGTGTGAACAGATGGGAAATTTCAGCACAGAAATGGAAACTATAAAATAACCAAATGGAAATTCTAGAGATGAAAACTATAATATTAGATACAAAGAGTTTGTTTGATGGCTTAACAGCAGATTGAACACAGTAGAAGAAAAGATCAATAAAACTGAAAGGATCTTAAAGACTAGTCAATAGAAATTATCCAAACTAAAATTCAAAGGGAAAAAGAATTAACAAAATAAAAATTTAAAAAAGAACAGAGTGTTGAAGAACGGTGGAAAAACATTAACATACATGAAATTGGAGCACCAGAAAGAGAAGAAAAGGAGCATGAGGCGAGTAAATATTTGAGGAATAGTTGTTGAGAATTTTCCAAAATCTAAAGAGATCAGCCAATAGATCCAAGAAACTCAATGAATGCATACTGTATTAGTCCATTTTCACACTACTACAAAGAAGTATCTGAGGCTGGGCACAGTGGCTCATACCTGTAATCCCAGCACTTTGGGAGGCCAAGGTGGGTGGGTCATGAGTTCAGGAGTTCAAGACCACACCAACATGGTGAAACCCCATCTCTACTAAAAACTACAAAAATTAGCCAGGTGGGGTGGCATGTGCCTGTAATCCCAGCTACTCAGGAGGCCAAGGCAGGAGAATGCTTGAACCCAGGAGGCGGAGGTTGCAGTGAGCTGAGATCACACCATTGCACTCCAGCCTGGATGACAGAGCGAGACTCTGTCTCAAAAAAAAAAAAAATCTGAGACTGTGTAATTTATGAAGAATATAAAGGGTGTAATTGACCCTCAGCACTGGCCCTGCCAACAAGGGTAGGTGCCCCTCCTCTGGGAACCTTCCCTTGTGGCCTCCGTGTACCTCTGTCATGTCACTGGCTTCACTGTATTATGATGCTCTGTGTACATGTCTGTCCTCCCCACCCAACCGGCCGCCCCCAGGTTCAGAGTCCTGACTTATTTGCCTGCTTTTTTCCTCCAGGGCCCAGCATGGTGCTGCCTTCATGAATAGGTGCTCCACATTTAAAAATAGATACTGGGGTTCATGGCCCAGGAAAGAGGTCCCAGTACGCAGAGCCAGCCTTGAGCACTTCTTCAGTCTGAGGCAACAGGGAGCCTGCCACCCCCACCCCCACCCCTACTGTGGGCAGTGAAGTGCAGTGGATGCCACTGGACCACAGATTAGACAGTATTTTACATCCTGACTCAGTTCCTCACCAGCTGTGCACCCTGGCCAAGCTCCTTGACCTCTCTGTACCTCAACTTCACCGTGATGGCACCTGCCCCATGGGACTATTGTCAACATTCAGGGAGAAGCAGCACAGGGAAGCCTCATACTGAGGACATGCTCAGAAAGCTGCTACATCCCAGGAGGAGGTGTGCCAGCCAGGCCTGGGCAGCAAACAGCCTGGCTTCTCCTTTGCTGTCAGCTCTGCCCTCCACTTTGCTGGTTTTTACTCCTTCTGATTCCAGAGCAGAGGAGCAAGATGAGGCCACAGCAGGGCCTTTTTCTTTATTTCAGTTTCAGGATGTTGATGGTGATGATGGAGAAAATGATGATGATATTGATGGTTGTGGTGATAATCGTGCTGATTATGGTAATGGTGATGATAATAATTATGGTGATATTGATGGTGCTAGGTAAGGCAGTAGGTACCTTACATTGATGGTAAGGTAGTAGTAGTGATGATGATGGTAATGGTGGTGATGGTGATGTTCATGGAGATGATGGTGATGGTGGTGATGATGGTGATGATGGTGATGCTAATGATGGTGGTGATGATGATAGTGGTGATGATGATGGTGATGGTAGTTGTGATAATGATGGTGACAGAAATAATGATAGGATGATGGTGGTGATGGTAATCACAGTAGTGATGATACTGATGATGGTGATGGTGATGATGATAATGATGGTGACAGTGATAATGATGGGATGATGGTGATAATGATGGGATGATGGTGATAATATGGGATGATGGTAGTGATGATGGTGATCATAGTAGTGATGATACTGATGATGTGATGATAATGATAATGATGATAATGATGGAGATGGTGATGATGGTAATGGTGATGATGATGGTGATGATGATAATAGTAATAATAGTGATGGTGATGATGGTAATGGTAGTGATGATGGTGATGGTGATGATGAGATGATAATGATGGTAGTGGTGATGATGGTGATAGTGAAAATGACAATGATGGGATAATGGTGGTGGTGATGGTGATCACAGTAGTAATGATATTGATGATGGTGATGGTGATGACCATGATGGTGATGGTGATTATGATAATGATAGTGATGGTGATAATGATGGTGATGATGGTAATGATGGGATGATGGTAGTAATGATGGTGATCATAGTAGTGATGATACTGATGATGTGATGATAATAATGATGATGATGGAGAAGGTGATGATGATGGTCATGGTGATGATGGTAGTGATGGTGATGATGGTAGTGATGGTGATGATGATAGTGATGATAATGATAGTGAGGGTGATGATGGTAATGTTGATAGTGATTATAGTGATGATGATGATGGTGATGACGATGGTGGTGGTGATGTCAATGGTGATAGTGATGGCTCACATCTATGAAACACTCATTGGCTAGACACTATTGTAAGTGCTTCACATGAACTAACTCATTTAATCATAACAATCCTATGAATTGGGTACTGTTGTTACCATTTTATAGATAGAGAAACTGAGGCATGGACCCAGGTTAAGTCACCCATCTGCAGTCACCCAGCTGGTAAGTAGAAGAACCAGGAGTCAAAACCAGCTCCAGAGAAAACTCCCCTTTGATGATCTTTGCAAATGAACACAGTCTAAGAGCTTACAAAGAAAATATGATGGAGATGGGAGGATGTGCATTACCTAAAAGAAATCAGCCTTTAGGAAGGTACAGCGTAGATAAGAAAAACCCAGAGAGCCTGGAGCTAAAATTTTCTCCCCTGCTGATGCCACCTTGAAGGGTCGACTCACTGAGGGCTTAACTGCAGACAGTTTGCAGATGGACAGCGCATTTGTTTTTCCCCTTTAACCATTTTGATGTGTGTAGATGGATGTCCCTGGTTCCCATTCCTGAGTTTTGCAATGCTGATTTTGTAATTCTGCCTGTGTCAACAGAGGGGTCATCTCACAGCTGGGTGCCATACAGTGGCAGTGGCAGCACCTCTCCACCCTCCTCCAAGAGTGCAGCTAATCTCAACACCTCCCCACTCAGGGCTAAACCCACAAACACAAGGCATAGCCTGGTGGGCTGTTTTGGACCCTGTGTCTTTCCCCACATTTTGTGCTGTGAGGGTGTGTGCGTTTATCGGAATTCTCACATGTGCACTCATAAACACACTCATGCACACATATACCTCACTCTGAGACCCTACATGTCCCAGCATGACGCGTTGTGAGGTGGCCGTGCTTCAGCCCTGGCTGCCTTCCAGAGAAGATGGGGGCACAGGAAGAGACGTCCCCAAGCAGCACCTGAACATAAAGCTCCTGAAGGAGGAAGTCGGGAGCGCAGGTCACCTCCACACTCTCCACTGCATGACTTTGAACCTTCTTGACCTCTCTTTCCTCATCTGTGAAGTGGAGCAGCAACCCCTGATGTGCCCTCTTCAGAGGGAACACAGGGATGAGAATCTGTGCCAAGCAAATGTCAGGGTTCATTGTTATAGGACAGGGTCTTTCTGTCCCCCGACCCCACTCTGCCCCACTCCCAGGCTGCTGTGCAGGGGCTGACGGTCCACGCAAGTCTCCAAGGAAGAGGAGTAGGGAAGGGCAAGGGGTGGGGGCTGGATGAGGAGAGAGGCTTCCTGCAGGATTCCCCGACTCACCTGCAGGGCAAAATATAACCGTAATTATTATATTATTGAAATGTCCGTCTTTTGAGCACTTTTCCCATGTAGACTTGACAGGGTCAGCCCGTTGTCCAGGCTGGAGTGCAGTGGTGTGACCATAGCTCACTGCAGCCTCGAACTCCTGGGCTCAAGCGATCCTCCTGTCTCAGCCCTCTGAGTGGCTGGGACCATTGTGCGAGCCACCAGGCCTGGTGATTCTTCTTGCAGAAGAATCAGAGCAGAGATCCAATTCCCTCCCTCCAGGGAGACGGTGATGGGTGTACGCGGAGAGTGTGCCTTGGACCCTTAGATAAAGAGTAAAGATCCTTAGGTCCTGCTGAGCCCCTGTAATGGGTCATCCCTTGGGTTGAATCTGGGGCTCCACTAACCTGCCTGAGACTGGGTCCACACCTCCCAGCTCACCTGCTGGGAGAGACTGCTGCTGGCTCCTCCGTGCGGCTGTTTCCTTCAGAGGACTTACATTTCCTTCCGGTCCCGGGCGCTGATGATGTTATGAGTCAGGGAGATAGAAGAGGCCGTGGCAGTGCTCTACGTGCCAGGACTGGCTGATCAGGCCGATGCCGCCACCCCTGGTGCCCGAAGAGGAGGCGGTGAGCGTCCTGAGGAGCGTGCCCAGCTCCCGGTGCACAGCTCCGCGCAGCCACCAGTCTCCGAGTAATTAGTTTTTAAATCAGGCAGATGGTTCAAGAACCACTCACTCTGGGCCGCTTTAATTATTTATACCCCCTTTTTATTCTGATTATGCGTAGCTGTCCTCTTTGAAAGGGAAGGAAGATGTTTTCTCCGATGGCCTCTCAGCATTGATTCAGCTGCAACTTCTCCGAATCCCAGTGGAATCTGAGGCTTGCCCGGAAGCAGCAGTGGGCGCCGCGGGGCAGGGCCCTGGACAGGACCCACGGAGAGCTGGCTGGGGGTGTCGAGAACTCTCTGCATCACATGTCTGTGGGGGCCGCCTCACCCTGCTAAAACCGGACGATGCTGCAGCGCCCTGCTGGGAGTAGAAGGCAGAGGGTGCAGCGGGGAGAGCCTAGGCTGAACACAAACCCGGGCTCCAGAGCCGCTCAGTGGACCCGGAAAGGGAGCAGGCACGGCCCACCCTTCAGGGCTCTCGGAGGAGCTAATGTGATGACGGACATAGAACCTGGTGCAGGTGGGCGCTGGCTCCACGGTGGCTCTTGGCTTGGGTCAGAATTCATCCCGCCTGGGGCTCCTTCTTACCTCTCTCCCCTGAAGTGTTGAATGGTGACTACACGATGGTCCTCATCCCCATTTGTCAGATGAGCTCACTGAGGCTCCCACCGTTAACCCCAGGCCCAAGCACACGCAGCAATGCAGGCCTCTAGCCCAGCCCCTGGGCTCCAATCCCACATTCTCTCCACCTGGCTGTGTCCCCGGGCCTGGGACTGACACCGGCCATCCCAGGGGCCCCTTGCATCTGCCTTCAGCCCCTCTCTCCCCTCACCTACCCCCACTCTGACCTCTGGGGGGTTCCTCAGTAAGCGATCTGTGAGGAATGACCTCCTGGACTCTTTCACATGGACCCAAATTCAAGAAATGCCAAGCTGAGCCAGGTGCAGTGGCTCATGCCCGGAGTCCCAGCACTTTGGAAGGCCAAGGTGGGAGGATCACTTGAGGCCAGGAGTTTGAGACCAGCCTGAGCAACACAGAGAGACCCTACCTCTACTTTTTAAAGTTATTTATTTTTATTTTTTGAGACAGAGTTTTGCTCTTGTTACCCAGGCTGGAGTGCAGTAGCTTGATCTTGGCTCACTAAAACCTCTACCTTCCGGGTTCAAGTGATTCTCCTGCCTCAACCTCCTGAGTAGCTGAGATTACCTGGGATTGCAGGCATGCACCTCCATGCCCAGCTAATTTTGTGGTTTTTTTAGTAGAAACAGGGTTTCACCATGTTGGCCAGGCTGGTCTCGAACTCCTGACCTCAGGTGATCCATCTGCTTCAGCCTCCCAAAGTGCTGGGATTATAGGCATGAGCCACTGTGCCCGGCCTACTTTTTTTTTTTTTTTAATTAGCCAGGCTTAGTGTCTTACACATGTGGTCCCAGCTACTCGGAGAACAGAGGCAGGAGGATCACTTGAGCCCGGGAGTTCGAGGCTGCAGTGAGCCATGATCGCACCACTGCACTCCAGCCTGGGCAACAGAGGGAGACCCTGTTGAGTCTACATGGGAAAAGTGCTCAAAAAAACAGATATTTTAATAAACAGGGTCAAGGAGTGACTTTGTGCCTGACCTTCTGAGCTCCAGGAGACCTTCGTGTATGTGACTCTGAGGGTTGGCAGGCAAGCTCTCCAAAGATGCTTTGCCCATCCATGAGCCTGAAGGCAGAGACCAGAGACTCGATGGGAAAGGGGGAGGGGTGGGAGCGGGAAGGAGAAGGGGAAACCAGTCCTCGGCCTCCTCTTGTCTCTTCATTTACAAGAGACTATTCCACCATGGGCTTCTGAGCCATCCCAGTTGCTTCTTGCTCCTTCTAAGTGAGTTTGCCAAGCACCAGGCACCTCTGTCATCTGGGAGGAGGGACAGGGACGGCCCAGCCAGTCGCTACATGGACCCCCACCAGGCCTCCAACTGCTGCCCAGGTGACAAGAGTAAGAATTTAGAAATCATCATTTCATTCCATATGTTGACATGATGGAGTACTATATAGCTGTTAAAATTATGTTTTCAAAAAATAATTTCGATTATCAAGTGATATGCACAATTGGAGCTTAATTTTGGAAAAAAAAAACAAATGTTTGCAGAAGCGTTTTGTATTAACTCCCACGCACGGGCAGACTGACCGGCCGGGGTGGAGTTCCGTGCCTGTTGTTGCTCTTGCCCTTCTCTATTTTCCCAGCATTCTACAATGGACAGGCATTGCTTCTATTATCAGAGAAAAACCAGAGCATTTAACTTTTTGCATTTTACTGAAGGCCAAGGCCTTCGGGAGGAGCAGGGAGCCTGGTGGTACGGGGTTGGGTGGGCAGTTCCCAGAGGTCTGCAGCCCAGCCCAGCCTGGCCCAGCCTGGAATCAGCCCGAGGAACACAGCTTACCTGGGACTCTCCGAGGAGGACCCGAAGATTTAGGCTCCTTACAAGTGACATTTTAATCAATGACTGTCCCATGTGCAGGCGCCAGCCCAGCGTCCCCTATGCAGCTGGTTCTGCTTCTCTGGCCCCTCCTGGCCATGCCTTGAGGCAGCTGCAACATCTGTAAAGCATTCCTGGTCCGGGCAGGAGATGCCCCTGTGCCCTCCACGGATTCCCACCATTCAGGACACCTGAGCTGGGCCTAATCTCGGTGGAAACCTTTCCCCTCCTTGCTTCCAAAAGGATGGGAGGGGAGGGGAGGGGAGGAGAGGGAGTAGGGGGGCAATGGGAGGAAGACGGGGTGCTCTGCTGGGTTCTGCTTTCAAAGCCTGCTCCACCTACCTTTCCACCTACCTGGACACCCTCACCTGGGCTCCCTGCTGGAGCAGAAAAACCCCAGCCACTTTCTGGGAGCGCACAGGGTGGGATCCACACAGCACAGAGTGATTTTGAATCCCTCAGGGGCACACACCTTCCTCCCCTTCCAGTCTCCTGGGCAGCAGCCCAGCACCCCCAAAACCAGATCCAGCGGGATTTGGAGCAATGCATGGGGACCGTTTCCTCCCAGTTACTGCAGTGGTAAAAGGATGCCGCACCAGGAGGGAGACCCGAGGCTGACACCCCAGGACCAGGGCTTGGGGGGGGCATCACAGGGGCTTTTGAGTGTCTTCCTGGGGTATTTATTTCTCTCGTTTCCCATTGTGCACGCCACTTTTGTAGGCAGAAAGTAGTGTTTTAAAATGTGAGAGAGTTGGCCAGGCGCGGTGGCTCACACTTGTAATCCCAGCACTTTGGGAGGCTGAGGTGGGCAGATTGCTTGAAACCAGGAGTTCAAGACCAGCCTGGCCAACATGGTGAAACCCCGTCTCTACTAAAAATACAAAAATTAGCTGGGTGTGGTGGTGGGCGCCTGTAATCCCAGCTACTTGGGAGGCTGAGGCAGGAGAATCACTTGAACCTGGGAGGTGGAGGTTGCAGTGAGCCGAGATTGCACCACTGCACTCCAGCCTGGGCAACAGAGTGAGACTCTGCCTCAAAAAAATTAATAAAATAAAATAGGAGAAAGGACATGCACGTCTAAGAGGAGGTGCCAAGCACAGCCCCCACCCTGTGGGCTCACTGGGTTCCCATCCGGCTTTCTCCCAGGTACATCCAGGTGGAGCTGAGTGGAGCCCACCTGCCAGCATCCTCACCTGGCCCCTGCACTCCAGGGGATGCAGGGACTCCTACAAGGCTGGGTCCGGAAAAGCCCAAAGCCTGCTTGTTGATTTTACTTTCTTTCCTGGCTTCAAACCTCGCGGCCTGGAGCAGGGGAGGAAGCAGGGACACAGGTCTCCACAGCCCCCATGAGATTCCCCACTTCCCATGCAGGAGCTCAGAGCCAGTGTGAGAATGGGGCCTGTTCTCGGGGCCTTCCTGCTCTCCCTGGGTCCCTCCCTGGGGACGACCTGGTCTGTGCAGCTCCTTCAGAACCTCTGGGGTTGAACAAGCGTAGAGGCCAGGGCTCTGAGAGGCAGGAGAAGGGGCGGGGTGGCACGGGGATCCCAACCAGGGTGGCCAACTTGTCCACTTTGCCCAGGACTTTCCTGATTTTAGCACTGAAAGTCCTGTGTGCTTGGAAAGCCCTCATTTTCAGGCAAATTGGAACAGTGGTCACTCTGGTTCTACAGCAAGAGACTTGCTCGGTTGGGTGGCAAGAGGGCCTCCCTGCCAGCATCGCTGGGTGGGCGGTGCAGGGTGGCTGGGTACTGGGGATGGTCTGGTCGATGAGATGACCATGGCATAGGGGGCAGGGGGCTGGCTGGGTGTGGTTTAGAGGCACAAGATGACTAGGAGGATCATGCTGGCCAAGTGGGGAGGAGCTGGAGTTCTGAGGCCAGGACTTGGAGAGGATGGTCAGTCCCAAAGAGAGCAGCCGCTGGACAGGCTCCCTGTGTGCAAGGATGGACAATGCGGGTGAAAATGCAGACACTTCAGTCTGTAGGAAGAGGGCTTCAAGGCAGAGGGACTGCCAGGAACTTCAGATGGGGGAGAGGCAAAGCCATCACAGCTGGAAGGGCGTTAGTGATTATTTAGATCCTTACCTTAATGACATCTGCAAAGACCCTCTTTTGGAATCAGGCTGCAGGCTGGCACCCTGACTCACAGGGGCTGACCTGACTCTCAACCTGCCTGTGCTCACGGCAGACACCGGCCCATGGCGCAGAGGCTCCACCGGGCCAACACCCATCAGTTCATTCAGAGGAACCTGTCTGCTTTCTCCAAAAGATGCAGAAGTCAGGTGCCTGGCAGAAGAGCCAGGAGGTGCCCAGAGAGGCTGAGACAACCCCAAGTTTTGGTGGCAGAGTCAGCCTGGAACCCAGACCTTCCGAGTCCCAAATTAGGGCTTTCCCACTCACCACTCTGCTCCCCGTGTTCTCCTGGAGGTCCTGAAACAGGGGGGTGGAAGGGGATGTAGGGGGTCCAACAGTGTCTCCCACCTCACCAAATTCACATCCATTCAGACCTTAGAATGTGACCTGATTTCAAAAAAGCATCTTTGCAGATGTCATGAAGGTGAGGATCTAAATGAGATCGAACTGAATCAAGGTGGGCCCTAAGTCCTGGAAGAGTGCCCTCTTGACCCTCTTGACCCTCCAGGACAAAGAGAGAGAAGGCTGTGTGAAGACAGAGGCAGAGATGGGAGTGAAGCAGCCAGCAGGAGCTGGGGGAGGAGAGAGGATCCTCCCCTAGGGCCTTTGGAGGGAGCAAGGCCCTGGGACACCTGGATCTCAGACCTCTGGCCTCTAGAACTGTGAGAATAAATTTCTGCTGTTTTCAGCCCCACTGCATGGTTGTCTGTGAAGGCAGCTGCAAGGCACTAATACACGTGGGAGAAGGGATCCGGGTGAGGCCCCTTCTGCACACACCAAGGGCATCCAGACCAGAGCTCCCTGAACCTTACTTCCTAAGCTCACCTGCAAAGAAAAGCTCACTCAGCCAAGGCTCTGAGTTCTAGTCTATTTGGAGTCAAGTTCTCTTGGAATGAGTTAGGTTGGCATAAAACAACTGTCAAATACTGACCAGTACGGAGTTCAATCTAATATAAATTTCCAAAAGAAAAACTTACTGTCAGCCAGGCATAGTGGCTCACGCCTATAAACCCAGCACTTCGGGAGGCCAAGGCAGGAGGATCACCTGAGGCCAGGAATTTGAGATCAGCCTGGGCAACATAGTGAGATCCTATCTTTACAAAAAATGAAAAAGTTAGCCAGGGGTGGTGGTGCATGCCTGTGGTCCCAGCTACTCAGGAGGATTGCTTGAGCCTGGAAGGTAGAGGCTGCAGTGAGCTGTGATTGTGCCACCGCACTCCAGCCTGGGTTACAGAGCAAGACCCTGTCTCAAAAAATAAAACAGAAAAACTTATTTTCAAGGATACACTAACTAGAAGCAGCTCCCAGCGCCCCCTGTGGACGCCCTTCAGATCTCCCACTTTAATGAAAGTGTTCAGATCTGCCACTGGATTTTCAGTCATCTCCGCTGAGTGCTTCTCAAGCCCTGGGAACCTTTACCCCAAGTAGACTAAACAACCCCCCAGCAATCGCCTTGATGCTATTCTCACTCTTCACAGTGCTCTGGAATTATAAGTTCTCAGGGAGTTTGTTAGTTTTAAATCTTGGGAGTCTGAATTCAAGATTTAACCTGGCCTTACCTTTTCTTTCCTTTTTTTTTTTTTTTTTTTTTTTTTTTTTTTTTTTTTTTTTTGAGATGGCGTCTTGCTCTGTCGCCCCGGCTGGAGTGCAGTGGCATGATCTTGGCTCACAGCAACCTCTACCTCTGGGGTTCACGCGATTCTTCTGCCTCAGCCTCCCGAGTAGCTGGGACTACAGGTGCACACCACCATGCCCAGCTAATTTTTGTATTTTTAGTAGAAACAGGGTTTCACAATATTGGCCAGGTTGCTCTCAAACTCCTCACCTTGTGAGCCACCTGCCTCAGTCTCCCAAAGTGCTGGGATTACAGGCATGAGCCACCACACCCGGCCTACCTTTTCTTGTCCATGCTTCTCGCCCACCTGCAGCTGACCCCAGCCTGTCCCGAGGCCCAAAGAACTGCACTTCAGGGGCAGAAAAACATTCTCACTCAGGAGTCTTCTGGGTTTCTGCATTTGAAACATTTATTTCAGGAAATACATTTTCAATACTTTGTCATTTATACAAAAAGAGACAAATTTCTCGGGAGGCACGTAGCAAAAGGCCATTGAGGAACAGAGCCTGAAGAAACGAACGATTTTTCGAAGTCTGGTTACAGAAAAGGAAAGTGAAGCATCTCAAGGCTGGGATGCTGCTGCCCACCCCCCACCCCACCCCGCCACCAAGTGACATTGAGGCTGGGCGGGCCACATGGCCTGGGCCCTGGCACTGGCCACTCATTTCCTTCAAAATCTTGGTTTTGGCAAAAACATGGCAAGTTGGCAAGTAAACTGTCTCGCCAGTGGGGATGGTGAGGGGTCCTTTCTCTCTTGGGTGGGGAGGGAGTCAGACGCCCAGTGCCCCAACTTCCATGCACACACACTCACACTCCCTCTCGCTGACCTTCTCCTGGCTGCAAGCAGCCAGCCCGGTGCCTGCAGATGCACCCGGTGATGTGTGCACCTGTGTGAAGTCTCATCGGGTCCCTCTTTCTCCCCAGGAGCAAGACAGAGAACAGGAAGCAGGAAGGGACTTTGGTCATCTGTGCCCTGCAAAGACAGCCCACACGGGTCCCCTCATGGGGATGGAGGGTGAGGGGCTGGGCCGTGCTGCCATGAAACCTCACTCTTCAGCTCACTGTGGACTGTGCACCCCTGACGCCCGGTCTCTCTTTTCTAGGGGTTCGTTACCATGGGCTCTGAGGAGAAGGGCCCAGGCAGGGGTAGGACAACAGAGTCAGGTTCGCCTGGCCTCCCACCTCCCCAGGTCACAGAGTCAGTAAGGCCTGGGCCAGGAGGGGTGAGTGGTGGGGGTGGCTGGCTGGGCATTAATGTAACCACAGCCCAGTCTTGGGCCAAACCCAGACACTAGACAGACAGACGGACACGCATACACATGGACACACACACACTTCCCTGGTCACTTGGGCGGGGCAGGCACCGGGCAGCTCAGGCCACTCTGACCAGCCCAAGCCACGGCCCACATGTGCCCCCGCCAACCTTCCTTCTGGCACCTTCCATGGCTCCCTCCCTCAGCTCCTCCACCAGACTCACTTGCTTGGACCTTTTCAAAACTGGGGGATGAGGGGGTAGGGGTCATCTCTCCTTCCTTTTTATCCTCAATCAGATCCCAGCGCATCAGCAGCACCTGCAGCCCGGTGGGAGGGGGTGGCGTGAGAGGGGGATGGCAGGGAGATGAAGACACCTCCCTCATTCCAGCCTGTCCCCGCATCTGGCTGAGCAGCCTGCGGATGGCTGAGATAAAGGCACTTTCTGCTCCAGGAGGGGCAGCTGCCAGGGGGCTTGGAGTGGCTGGGCAGTCGGTGAAAGGGGGTCCTGGAATTTTCTACCCTTAGGAGCAGGGCAGGGGTGGGGGCTGAGTGATGGCCACGCCATGTGGCGGTCAGGAGGTCCAGGTGACCCTGGTGGGCTGCATTCTCCCCTGGGCTCTGACACACTCCAGGGGACAGGGCCGATGGGGATGGAGGGGATCATGCAGCCCACTGGTCCCCTCTGCGTGTGCAAGGCCTGGCCCCCACCCCAAGGCCTCCGGCACTGAGAATCCCACGCAGACGGATGATCTGCACACCGAAGCTGCTCTTCTGAGCCCTCGGGGAGCCAGGCCTGGGGACGGAGGGTCACATCAATTCAGTGGGTGCTCTCACCCCTGCTTCTGGCTCCAGCGCAGCCTCCCCACAACCTGGGGGAGGCTGCGGGCTCATCACTGACTCACTCGGAGGGAGGCCCCTTCCCTTGTTTCCTGGCAGCGTGTGGAAGGGATGGGGAATGATGACAAATGGAGAAAATAATATAAAATAAAATGGGGCAGTGGGAGGGCCTGGGGGGGATGGAAAAGACTTGGGGGCAGGATCCCGGGGGTGGGCAGGGCGGCGTCTACATCTCCGGGGCTTCTGGCTCCTTCTCCTCCACGCCGTTGGCCATGGCGCTGCTGCCCTCGTTGAGGCGCTTCACGCGGTAGGCCTCGAAGTGGATGCTGCTGGTGATATCCTTGATGTTCTGCATGTGCGTCCTGGGGGCGGAGGGGCGGGTCAGTGAGGTGGGGGCCGTGGGGCCGGGGCAGGGGGCAGGGGCCCTGCTCAGTCTGCCTGGGACTCAGGCCCGCCTGCCCCCACCCCCACTCCCCATCCTGACTGCTTGGCTCCCCATGGGGTTCCCCAGGCCCACCATGTTTGACCAGATCTGGCACACATTTTGGGGGGAAGGGTCAGTGCCCCGGTAAGCCCAGACTCAATCAGAACACACATATTCCAGTGCGTATGTCTCCCTCTGGGTCCACCCTATGGCTGGTCCAGGGCCCAGGGACAGTGCACAGACTCAGAGGGACAGGGCTGGAGCATTCTTGCTCCAGGCCGGTGTCCAGGGTGCTGGCAGGGTGGAGGCAGTGGGTGACCACCGGCCTCCAGGACTATGGCCTGTGGCAGGCAGGTGGCCTGGGGCAAAGGGCTGGGTTGCCCTTGTCCCCAGGAAAAAAAAAAGTCCTGGGCTCAGATTTTCATTCCTCTGCAGCTCAGGAGGAATAATCTGGAGGGAGGTTGGAAAGCCCAGTCTCCCCACGATGCAGAACGGCTCCCGGGATCCCCCCACCCCTGCCCCTGCCAACCTGGAGGCCCCTCCTGTTGATAACATTCCCATCATCCATGCCACCTGCTTGCTGAGGAAGAACCTAAGAGCCCCTGGCACCCCGGAAGGAGCCCCCCCACCCCGTTCACCTGCCCAGGCCAGGGCCCACACTCCAGGGACCCCCCCCACCCCGGCACCCTCTCCAATGGGGCTTCCCCTCCTTGCCTAGACTCAAGGGAAACAAGGAGAAGCCTCAGCCAGGTGAAAGGGGTAGGGGTCAGAGGCCACTGGGATCGGAGCTGGAGACACCCCACGCTGCCGGCAGGGCCTGCACATGAGGCCTCGCTGGGCCCTCAGTGGCCACCGGGCAGCTCTAAAGGGCCAGGCCACGGTGGATCAAAGCTCAGCCTTCCCATCCAGCCAACTTCGCAGGGGTTAAAAAGGATCTTCACTGCTCGCTTCACTTCCCAGTGGGCTTGCTTTTTAGAAGATGGGCTTCCAGGATATTCCCGAGGGCAGGGCAGGCAGGTGGCAGGGTGCGCCCACTCTGCCCAGGGCTTCGGCCCCACACCCACTGCCCCCACCTGCTGTAGGGCCCTCTTAGGGGTGAAGCCGTCAGCCCTACCCAAGCACCCTGTCTCTCACCTGATGAGAAGGTCCCGCAGGTAGGCAAACTCACAGTGTGTGGTGTTTTCAACTAGGAGAAGAGACAGGAGGGGCTTGAATGTCCCGGTGGAGAAGCTCTGCCCGGACCCCACCTCTCTCCCCATGCCCAGCAATGCTGGTGCCAAAAGCAGAGTCTGAGGGCAGCCCCATGGGCAGGAGGGCAGAGGAACCACCTGCTCTGCAGCTGAGTATAGGACACCTGGCACTGCTCTCAGTCTGGGGGATACTGGGGTGACCAGTATCAGCTCCTGCTCCTGGACAGCTCAGCTCCTGCTCTCCAGAAAGTTCCTGGCTAATGGGAGATGGCACAGTGACCAGGCCAATAGGAGCATGGAAGGAAGCCACAGTGGAGAAGCCAGGGCAGTGGGCCCCCGCACCACTGGGATGACCAGGGAGAGCAGGATGTCCCAGCAGAGGCCTGAAGACAGGCAGGGGGCTGGGCTGCTGGGAATGGGATGAGGCAGGCATCGGAGCTGGGATTTTAAAGAAAACCTGTGGCCCACAGGGTGTTACCCCCACGGCCCCATCCACCTTGCGTGCGCTCAGAGCACACACACACAGGGACTACATACTGTGGACGACCATTCACAAGCTCAAGAATCAGCAAAGCTAAACATTGATCAGGGACACGTGCACTTCACACAACACACACAAGCCCAAGCTCGGGACAGTGGCCACTTCTCAGGGAGACTGGGCAGGAGGCCACAGGCACCCACAAGTGCCCTCGGGCTCGAGTTGGTGGCCATCTCAGAGTGGTCATCTTATTGCTGCACTTCATAACTCCTATATGAACACACGGCGCCTGGCACGTATAACTGTTATATAACAGAAGGCCTCTTAACGAGGGGGGCAGTGAACGGCATCACTGGAGGTGGGGAGCCGGGCAGGGAAGGCAAATAAAGACACCTGGTGCCCTCCCGTGTGATGAATTTCGTCTTCACACACCTGCAAGTGTCTCTTGTGATTCTTTTGTTATCCCCATTATCTTATGAAAATGGGGAATAGAGGCTGGGCACCATGGCTCAGGTCTGCAATCCCAGCACTTTGGGAGGCCGAGGCGGGTGGATCACGAGGTCAGGAGTTCGAGACCAGCCTGGCCAACATGATGAAACCTCATCTCTGCTAAAAATACAAAAATTAGCCGGGCCTGGTAGCAGGCACCTGTAATCCCAGCTACTCAGGAGGCTGAGGCAGGAGAATCACTGGAACCCAGGAGGTGGAGGCTGTGGTGAGCCAAAATCGTGCCACAGCACTCCAGCCTGGGCAAAAGAGCGAAACGTCATCTCAAAAAACAAAAAAAAGAAAAGAAAATGGGGCATAGAAAATGCAAGAACTGTGTCTGTCTGAGCTCCACAGCTCATAAGGCTGGAGTGGGATTCAGAACCCATACAGCTGGCTCCAGGCTGCCCCATTGCAGAGCCACATGGCTTTTCCCCAAGTTAAAAATGTCTGGTTTTTACTTGGTAGGCCAGCAGGCAGGGCCGGGGCTTCCACATTGCCTCCGCCTTGCCCAGCCCTCAAGTGCTGTCAGTGCTACCCCGGTTGCCTTTGCCTAGGCCCTCCTGCCATGGCCCTGTGTAGGGCGGTGATCACACTAGAACCTCCTGCAGACTGACCAGCAGCACTCTCATCTAACACTGACAGGCAGCGAGAGCTGGCAGGAAGAATGGGGCTCTCAGGCTGGAGCTGGAGTGTGTGATCGCTGCTCCCTGGCTCAGGCAAGTTACTCTCATTCCCTCAGTTTCCTCATCCATAAAATGTGGATAGTAACATTACCCACCTCCCAGGGACATGAGGATTAAATGAGTTCATGGTATGATCAATTACACCCCACATTTCTATTGACAATACTTGGGGTGGTTTCTAAGGATGCGAAGGGTACCTCAAGATGCTGTTCACCAAGCGGGAGGCAAGAACCAGGCACAGCCCTTACTAGCCCTGGTGTCAGGTCAGCTATGAACTCTTGGGGCCCCTGATATAAAAACCTATCAGTGTTGAAGGCACGTTTCCAGGGTCCTCATATAAGACTGCTGGAATGTGGGCCCCACCACCTCACAACTGTCCTGACAGGTTCCAGGCTCTTCCTCAGCTGGAGCCAGTGGTGCTCAACAACGCACAGGTCAGAGAGGTGCAGGGACCTCTCTTGTGCATTTCCTGACAGTTTCTGTCACCGGCCACCTGCAGTACTCAAGTTGGCCACCACCAGGGTGCAGCAGAGGCACGCCCATAGCAAAGCCGCTGGCCCATCCCAGGCCCATCCACCCCTAACTCTCCTAAACCTGCCTTTCATAAAAAGGTTCCTAAACAGCAAGAATTCTTTGGGCAGAGAGGAAGAGAGGAACTGCAGGCAGAGGGGCCAAGGGGAGGCAAGGCAACCTGACACCACAGGCGGATACTGGAAAACACCCAAGCTGCATCCAGCTGGGCAGCTCCCGCAGGGTGGGCCCGGCAGGGGCGGTGGTAGGGGAGGAGGGCAGACAGGGGAAAGGGCCGCGTGCCTCTCCACACCCTCCTCCAGGCATGAACTCCCATCTCGAGGGAGTCTGGTGCAGGACTGGAGCTGTAGCTTCTAGAGCCGCCTCCCGTTCTGGGTCCCTTGGCAGGTTTTCTGCTCACAGCACCTCTTCAACTCTGCAAGGAGGGTGGGTGCGGGGAGCTTCGGACATGAAGTGAGATAACCTATGTCAAGCCAGCGGCACAGGAGCGTTTGATGCCTCCTGGTAATTGTCATTATGACCATTTTCTTAGAGCAACAGCTTCCCAAAAAGCTCTCGTGGTCTTTGGGACAGTCTCTCAACTCACTAAAATCTTGGCACACTGCACCCACTTTGTGGATGATGAAAACTGAGGCCCTGGAAAATGAAGAGCCTTGTGCTTCCTGCTCTACTGGGCCTTTCAGCCAAGTGCTCTCCCACAGCAAAGTGGCTTTTCCTGCTCCATTTCCCTCTGCACCTTCCCCTCGTCCATTCTAATGAGAGGAAGGGGAAGGAAACGTTGGGGCCCATCCCTCCCGGGGTGTCACCGCCAGGAGTGGGTTGAACTGTGGCCCCCCAGGGGCTCCCATCCATTCAAAGACATGGTCAAGGTCCAGGCATTGGACCCATGACTGTGACCTTACTTGGAAAACGTCTTTCTTTAAAAGATTCATTAAGGATCTCCAGATGGGATCATCCACTTAGGGTAGGCCCTA
Organism: Nomascus leucogenys; assembly: GCF_006542625.1. Classification (NCBI taxonomy): domain Eukaryota; kingdom Metazoa; phylum Chordata; class Mammalia; order Primates; family Hylobatidae; genus Nomascus; species Nomascus leucogenys. The sequence goes on from NW_022097672.1 coordinate 94,390, forward strand.
AGTCCAAAGACAGGCATCCTTATGACAAGAAGGAAAGAGGGCGGGCTTGGCGGCTCACACCTGTAATCCCAGCACTTTGGGAGGCCAAGGTGGGCAGATCACCTGAAGTCAGGAGTTCAAGACCAGCCTGGCCAACATGGTAAAACCCTGTCTCTACTAAAAAGACAAAAATTAAGTCAGGTGGGTGGTACGTGCCTGTAATCCCAGATACTCGGGAGGCTGAGGCAGGAGAATCACTTGAACCCAGGAGGCAGAGGTTGCAGTGAGCTGAGATGGCACCACTGCACTCCAGCCTGGGTGACAGAGCGAGACACTGTCTCAAAAAAAAAAAAAAGAGGAGGAGGAGGAGGGACAGGACAGAGACACAGGGAAGAAGGCCCTGTGACAATGGGGCAGAGATTAGAGCGTGTGATGCCTTTACAAGACAACCAGGATTGCCAGGCGCCACCAGAAGAAGAAGGCATGGAACAGGCTGGTCCTCAGGGCCTCAGAAGGAAACAGCCCCTGATTTCGGACCTCTGGCCTCTGGAACTGTGAAAATACATTTGTGTTGTTTTAAGCCCCCTCGTTTGGGCTTAATTAATCAATTGGTTACAACAGCCACAAGAGACTAAGGTGTGAGGGTCCCAGGAACTTCAGCAGGGCAAGGGTCCGAGGGTCCATCTGGCTCACAGAGCTACAGCCCACCCTTTTTCTCGGCCCAGAGAGGGTAGGCAATTTGTCCAGAGCCACACAGGTGCCTATGAAAGAGCCTGCACCAGGACCCAGAACTTGGCGGCCCCCATCCCAGCTCCTGTCTCCCTGAATCTTTCCCTGCCCGGGGGGAGGTCCGGGGTGGAGGCACCTGCACAGGCCACTTGCCCTCTCACTTTCCCAAGGGTTGAGTGGGGACAAGGAGACCCCTCCCTCTGGGTGGGGCAAGGCAGTGGATGAGGTTCCACAAGTCCCTGGCTCAGGCGTGGCCCGCAGGCTCTGGGTCAGCAGAAGAGACTGTCTTCCCATCTGTCTGGAGCCCCGGCGCCTGCGGCGAGTACCTTCAATGGTGCCCCACTTGGTCTTCCTCCCAAGGATCCTCTTGCCGTTGACCTGGTACTCGTGGTCACTGCCCACCACAGCAAACGGGATCATCTCCTGGGGAACGGGCAGACAGCATTGGTTACACATGTGCGGGAAGGTGATTCCCTCCCCTGGGTCCCTGGGAGGAGCTGCCCTGAGCCTGGGGTCCCCCAAAAACGAGAGCCTCAACCTGACAGCACTGGGTACAGACACCTGGGCTCAGTGCCCTCTGGCCCCAAGAATATAATCTCATGGCTTAAGGTCCCCCAAACCCCACTCCACCCTTCAGCAGGAACTGGGGGTCCCCTGGGAAAAACATCCTGGTGGATCCACTCACCCGGAACTTCTCATTCACCAGCCGGTCCTCTGAGTCCTCGTCAAACTCCTTTTGGGGGTACACGTCGATGCCGTTGGACAGCAGGTCCGCGGTGATCTGGGATAAGGAGGGAGAGAGATGGGCACAGCCCTGTGGCAAGCTCTGCCCGCCCACCGGTGTTTGCCACCACATGACCTCCACACTGTGAGCTGCCCCAGGCTCGGGTTCAAGGGCAGGCTCTGGGAGGCTGTGACCCCAATCACCTCCAACTCTTGTGCCTCCTGGGGGGAAGAGGGGCAGCTGCAGGTGCACCTGCTGTCCTGAGCGATGCTGCAGCTCCCCAGGGGCTTTCGGTCATCGCCCTGAGCACCTCCCACCTCTCTTCTCCTGCTTATCACACATCCCCAAGAAAGTACTCAGGGTTACCAAGACCTCCCCTCCTGAAACTTTTCCTAAAAAATCCTCGTCACAGCCCCCAATTCCAGCAGGGGCCCCTCCTGCAGCCCAGCCAGCCCCCGCCTGCAGCAACCTCTCAGCTCCCTGCCAGCAGCCCGACACAGGTACGTGCAACAGAAACATCCCAGTGAATGGCCGCTCGCCTGCCCAGGCACAGACCACAGCCCACAGCCCACGTGGAGCCTCCAGCAGACATGCCCACTTTGTGTGGACTGTCTTCCCCTGCACGTGCTGGGAAGGTTCCTGCCGCCTGGCCCCAGGACGGAGTAGGTTACAGGCCCCACCCACACCCACCGAGGCAGATGCGGTGCCGGAGCCCAGGCACCTCGGTTTCATTTTGAAAGGCTCCCCATGTGGCTCTGATGCGCTGCCCTGTCAGGAGGAAGAGCCCAGGGCTGCCCTCTTGCTCGGATGCCCCTCCCCATCCCACAGCAGGGGCCTCGGACGGTGGCAGAGAAGGCGGAAGGCGGCAGCAGAGACCATCCCTCTTGCAACTTCTTTTTGTTTTTTTGAGATGGAGTCTCACTCTGTTGCCCAGGCTGGAGTGCAGTGGCGCAATCTCGGCTCACTGAAGCCTCCGCCTCCCGGGTTCAAGTGATTCTCCTGCCTCAGCCTCCCAAGTAGCTGGGATTACAGGCGCCCGCCACCATGCCCGGCTAATATTTTTGTATTTTTAGTAGAGACGGGGTTTCACCATGTTGGCCAGGCTGGTCTCAAACTCCTGACCTCCAGTGATCTGCCCACCTGGGCCTCCCAAAGTGCTGGGATTACAGGCGTGAGCCACCGTGCCTGGCCCAACTTCTCTTCCATCTAATAAAAACCAGGCAGGGCTGGGTGAGGTGGCTCATGCCTGTAATCCCAGCACTTTGGGAGGCTGAGGCAGGACGATCCCTTGAGCCCAAGGGTTAGAGACCAGCCTGGGCAACATGGCAAAACCTAGTCTCTACTAAAAATACAAAAATTAGCCAGGCGTGGTGGTGTGCATCTGTAATTCCAGCTACTAGAGGACTGAGCCTGGGAGGTGGAGGCTGCAGTGAGCCATGATTACGCCACTACATTGCAACCTTGGCAACTGAGCCAGACCCTTTCTCAAAAAAAAAAAAAAAAAAGAAAAAAGGGCATAAAACAAGGTGGGCCATGTCTCACGGCCCCTCCTCAGCCTCACTCCCTGGAAGAGCGATTCACCATCCACCTGGTCCAGGTCTTCTCCAAAACCCCCCTCAGAGACTCTGCTGGAGAATTGGCCCTCCCTCCCACAAAGCTGCTTTTGAGATATGGGGGAGGTGGAGAGGCCATCTCAGGGACGGCCCCCAGCAGCCACCTGGGCCAGGGAACACCAGGCCAGCCACCCGCTGGGAAGAGTGACCAGCGTTCGGTCTCCCTGACTGTGTGACTCCTTTAGACTGGGTGGCCCCTGCCAGGCCTGCAGCGTCTCCAGGTTGCCCAGAAGGGCTGGGGCAAGTGGAGATGGAACCCCACCCGCTGTTTGAAGTGGACCCTCTCCTCCAGGGTGAGTGTGTCAGCCTTGGAGATGACAGGGACGATGTTGACCACCTTGCTCAGGCGTTTCATAAACTCGATGTCCAGGGGCCTGAGGCTGGAGCAGAAGGATGTGCGTGAGGCTCATCTGGGGGAGCGGGGCGGTGGGGGGGCACCCACCTCCAAGCAGGGGTCGACACTCTCAGGTGCTGGCTCAGGGCTCACGGGGGTCTCTGCTGGCAAGGACGGGGCCCCGGGCCAAGTCGGCCACGCTGTGAGTGTGGGGCAGAGGAAGGACAAGGGTGTGTCCCAGACACAGGTGACACCACTGCACAGGCCAGGCGGGCCAGGGCCAGCTCCAAGCACCCTCGTCCATGAGTTCTGGGGTCCCAACCACACCCCTACGTGTGCACACAGAGGGGCTGCCATTGGCTCAGCAGCCATCTTGCTGTGGGGCTTTGGCTGGGAGGGGAGAGGCAAGAGAAATAGAAGCTAGCACCAGCGTGCGGTGCCCCTGCACCAGGCGGGCTGCTCCCCTGCACCAGGCGGGCTGCTCTTCTTGCCTGCTTGGCCCCACTGAGCCTGGGGTCTGATGCGGGGAAAGCTGTGGGTGGCAGGGGCTGGCAAGGCGCTGGAACTGGGGCACCATCTTCCCCAGTTCTGGAGCAGAGCTTTTCCCACAGTGAGAATAAGTCGGTCACACACATGGCTGGGGAGAATCTGGCTCCGGGCAGAAGTTTAAGCAGAGATGGCCAAGGCCCGCCTCTGCCCCATGGGACTGGGTGCCTTGGGCGGGACCAGGCAACATGCCCAGTTGGGGTCCCAGCCAAAGGGCCAGTGCTGGGGAGTAGCAGAAGTGCCAGAGACTGCCCACCCATCCTGGGCTTGCCCAGCTGGCATCAGGAGAGGCTTCTGCCTCCTGCCATCAGCCTCAGCTGAGGCAAAGCTTGGAGCAGCTGGCACAGCTGCCACAGGACCCCAGATGAGCCATTCTTCCTGGGAGGGCAGATGTTCAGCTCAGGAGAGGCCCGTGGGCAGCGAGCTGGCCCCCTGCCCCTGACTCCTGCTGGCCCACAGAGGATGATGCCAGAGGGTGGGCTCGAACACTCCAGCTTGGGTTTTCCCACAAACTCTGGTTGAGGCTTGCTGCCCACCAGCCAGGCTCCTTCCTGCACCTGGTGCCCACAGAGTATGGGTTTCCCCAAACCCCTGGGCTTCCTCTGCCCAGGGAAGTGCATCTGGGCCAGCAGGTGCGAAGGACCTTCTCCACCCACCCATGCCGACAAGCCACCCACGGCTGCCTCCACCAGCCACTCCTGCTGGCCTCAGGTCCACCTCCTCCCAGCCCTGGCTCAGGGATGGCCACAGGTGTCTGGCAGGGGGTGCACAGGGAGCCGAGGACAGAGGGTCTGTGAGGCCACGAAGAGTCCACCTGCCAGGGTACATGCAGCCTCCTGCCCTTGCTGACCTCTAGGGGCAATGTCAGGTGCGGACAGAGCCGGCGGGAGGAAAGGGCTCTCGCCAAGGCCAACAGCAGCCCCGTCCAGCCCGGGAAGGGGCCAGCACTGATGTCTGTGCTTCCCATCTAAGAATGCACCAAACCCTCTGAGGGGTCCCATGAGGCAGGGCCCAGACGAGAAGGTCAGTCACCACTACGGGTGCTTGGCTGGGGGCTCCCACTCTACCTGCCAGAGCCTGGCCTGAGAAGGCAGGACACAGACCACCAGGCTCCAGAACAGCCCAGGGCCTGCCTGACCCTCAGCTCTCCAAGATGCAGCTGAAGGATGGGGGCTGGGCAGGACACTGCATAGCAGTCAGTGTGAGGCTTTGGAGGTGCAGACATGGCACACCCCCAACTTCACAGCCGGCGGCCATGGCCCCTGACTCAGCCCCTCTGTGCCCAGCAGCAGGGCAGACGTCACCGTCCGGCAGTCCCAGGGGACAGAGGGAACCCAGGGCACCCGGCATGAGGACGCCGACACCACAGGGACCTACGAGTGGCCGGTGGCTGGGATGAAGTAGAGGCAGCAGTGGACGCGGGTGTCCGGGATGCGCTTCTTGCGGTTGATGTTGACCTCCTCCTGCAGTTATTTCTCATACTGGTCATTGATGAACTTCATGATGGGCTGCCAACTGTGTGGGGGATGGGGGACGAGTCAGCGGGCACATGGGATGCCCTCCCCAAGCAGGTTGCGCATTCCCAGGACTCAGAGCCCAACACCCCACCTTCCAATGCACGCCCTAGGAGGTCTGGCTTGCTGAGCAGAGACGTCACAGCCTTACCCTCAGCCTCCCAAACCAGCCTCCCCGGGCTGGCCTCAGGCGGTGAGTTGGGGACAGCAAGATTCCCCAGGTAATTCTGCTTTGGTCCATAATTTTCAGGACCCTGAGACGTGTGGCTTTAGCAGCACGTCAGGCCCCAGGAGGTGGGCCCTGCACCCCCGCGGGCGGGGAAGCCACTAGGGCTGACTCTGGGTGGGGTCCAGGGAACCCTGAAGCCCCCGCTAGTGCTCCTCCCCCTGGAGGGGCCTCACCAGTTCTCGTTGTTGATGTGGGTCCCCGAACCCTGGTGTGTCAATCACTGTCAGCTTCATCCGGACGCCTTTCTCCTCAATATCTGCACAGAGCCACGCATGCAGAGTCAGAGGGGAGACGGAGGACCCTCACAGACACCCTACACCTGACTGACCCCGGGGCAACCCCAGGTAGGCAGCGATGACAACCAAGGAGACACTGGGAAATTAATGGCCTTCCTCAGCCAACTTGGGCACAGGCCGGTGACGGTTCCCCTGGGAACCCCTTGCCTGTGACTTTCGGTGGAAAACTCAGTTGTCTGTGGGGAGCTCAGTGTGACGGGGCCCACAGGGGTCCGGGACACACTGATCCCTCACGGCCAGAGCCCCAACATGCTCAACATGCCGGGGATGGTGGGCACAATGAGTCCCCGTCTTGGGGACCTGGGATTGCCTGACTCGGGCACCCTCACACCGCACCAGTGCTCCTGGAAGGCGGGGGCGTCCCACATCCCCAGCCCACCCCCGGCCACTGACCGTGCGTGATGGACTTGACCCCCCACTCTGTGCTCCAGGAAGGCAGGGGTGTCCTGCACCCCCAGCCCACCCCCAGCCACTGACCGTGCGTGATGGACTTGATCTCGATGGTCTTGGGGATACGCTCCTCCGAGGTGGGCTGCACCGACTTCCGGCTGATTTTGGATTTGAAGAGGGTGTTGATTAAGGTGGATTTACCCAAGCCGCTCTGCCCTGGGGAGAGGATGGGAGGCCGGTCAGGGGTCTCTCCGGAGGCCAGCAGGGTCTGCACATGGGACCCCTCCCGCCGAGGCATGAGGCTCTCCAGGCTGAGATTCAGCAGTGCCTGGGCTACCTCCCGGCAATACCCCTGCCAAGCAGCACCCGAGGACTTCGCCCTCGAGCCGGGTGTCCAGTGACTGTGTAAACCCACACAGCCGGGCTCTGGTGCCAGCACAACCCAGGCCACAATCCTCTCCTGAGAGGTGAGCCGGGCCTGGGAGAGTCGGCATCTCTTGTGCCCCTTGTGCTTTCTGGACAGGAGGTCTCCTGGTGGCTCAGATTTTGGACAGGACAGAGGCCGGGCTCACGGAGGAGCCCAGGGCTGCCCGGGGTGCCGCAGGTAGCCGGGATTCCTGCAGCTCACCAGGGTGGTTGGAACCAAAGCCTAGGTGTTCGAACTGCTCCTCCCTGACTGGCCAGGGCCTGGGCAAGTCACCTGACCTCACCGTGCCTCAGTTTCCTGATCTGCAAAATGGGATAAACAGTCCTTTCCCCCATGGAGCTGGTGTGAGCATCAGGCAGGCTCACACATGTCCCATGGGCTCCGTGGGGCCACGTGCTAAGGGGTGCTGGCCTGCAGGGTGGTGCCACTCGAGGGACAGTGCCCGTGTGTGTGGACAGCCAGTCTACAGGTGACTGAGACAAACAAGGATGAGGAAGTAGCATTCATATGCAACACAACACACACAACTCACATACAACTCTCATATACACACATCTCACAACACACACACACACAATCACCACCATCATCACCACCACCACCACAATCACCACCATCATCACCACCATCATCACCACCACCATCATCACCACCATCACAATCACCACCATCATCACCACCACCACAATCACCACCACCATCATCACCATCACAATCACCACCATCATTACCACCACCACAATCACCACCATCATCACCCCCACCACAATCACCACCACCACAATCACCACCATCATCACCACCACCACAATCACCACCATCATCACCCCACTACAATCACCACCACCATCACCCCCACCATCACCACCACCACAATCACCACCATCATCACCCCCTCACTACCACCATCACCACCACCATCACAATCACCACCATCACCACCACCACCACAATCACCACCATCACCACCACCACCACAATCACCACCATCATCACCACCACCACAATCACCACCATCACCACCACCACCATCACCACCACCACAATCACCACCACAATCACCACCACCATCACCACCACCACAATCACCACCACCACAATCACCACCATCATCACCACCACCACAATCACCACCATCATCACCACCACCACAATCACCACCACCACAATCACCACCACAATCACCACCACCACAATCACCACCATCGTCACCACCACCACAATCACCACCATCGTCACCACCACCACAATCACCACCATCGTCACCCCCACCACAATCACCACCACCATCACCACCACCATCACCACCATTACCACCATCACAATCACCACCATCATCACCCCCTCACTACCACCATCACCACCACCATCACAATCACCACCATCACCACCACCACCACAATCACCACCATCACCACCACCATCACCACCATCACAATCACCACCATCACCACCACCACAATCACCACCACCACAATCACCACCATCATCACCACCACCACAATCACCACCATCATCACCACCACCACAATCACCACCACCACAATCACCACCATCGTCACCACCACCACAATCACCACCATCATCACCACCACCACAATCACCACCATCATCACCACCACCACAATCACCACCATCGTCACCACCACCACAATCACCACCATCGTCACCACCACCACAATCACCACCATCGTCACCACCACCACAATCACCACCATCGTCACCACCACCACAATCACCACCATCGTCACCACCACCACAATCACCACCATCATCACCCCCACCACAATCACCACCACCATCACCACCACCATCACCACCATCACAATCACCACCATCATCACCCCCTCACTACCACCATCACCACCACCATCACAATCACCACCATCACCACCACCACCACAATCACCACCATCACCACCACCATCACCACCATCACAATCACCACCATCACCACCACCACCATCACCACCACCACAATCACCACCACCACAATCACCACCACCATCACCACCACCACAATCACCACCATCGTCACCACCACCACAATCACCACCACCATCACCACCACCACAATCACCACCATCATCACCACCACCACAATCACCACCACCACAATCACCACCATCGTCACCACCACCACAATCACCACCATCATCACCACCACCACAATCACCACCATCATCACCACCACCACAATCACCACCACCACAATCACCACCACCACAATCACCACCATCGTCACCACCACCACAATCACCACCATCGTCACCACCACCACAATCACCACCATCATCACCACCACCACAATCACCGCCATCATCACCACCACCACAATCACCACCATCATCATCCCCTGTGGCTGCCCCTGGTGGGTGCCCACCCGTCCCAGGGAAAAGCCACTCCCCTCCCTGAGGGCTGGCGGGAGGGGCCCTGCCTGGGAGCGTGCTGTGTGGTCCCTGTCTTAGCCTATTACACTGGAGCGGTCCGAGGGTGTCGCAGGGAGGCTCCCCAGGCCTGAGGCATCAGAGGTGAGAGAGGAAAAGACTCTGGAAGCCAGAAACTGGGGGCTGGTTTATCCTCACAGGCACCTCCCCGTCTTCTCAGCCTCCACAGGGCACAGGAATTCCTATCTTATGGAATTGGGAGAACAAAGGAACAATATAATTCCTTGTTGGGAAATGCCAAGGGGGGTATACACGTCTCCATCGCTGACAGCAATACCTACAGGCGGACCTGGAGGCCAGGGCTCCTCTCTCTGTGCCCCCACGTGGCCTCCACCCAGGCCACGCAGCCTGGAAGCCTTCGGGGCTTTGCTCCTGCTCCCCGTTCAGAAATACTCCCCCCTGGGCTTCCAGAACCTTTAAATAAACAAAGACGCAGCGCTGCAGCTGGCCATGGACCGTGTGGCTTTGGGGCCGCTTCCTGGAGCCAGACATGGGGCCTTGCCTTTCGGGGCAGCAGTTCAGCCCCGACCCACGTGACCGAAAATTGCTTCCATCTGCCTGTGGGTCTGAGCGCCATTTTGCCCGGGACTGGGACCAGCCCCTACCCGCCTCTACCTCCCCCCAGCATCCCTCAACCCTCCCCAGCAGGACCTGGGGGGAGGCACTGCCCCCTGAACTCTCCTTTCTCACCCCCAACGCCCCTGGAGCCCACAGCGAGGGAGGGGCTGGCCTCGGCTGCAGCTGGGCCCCTCCACAGGCACCAGCACTCACTGCAGAAACTCAAATCAAACCAAACATCCTGCCCACCAGGGGCCCTGCTTGAGAAATAATAATGCAACACAGCCGAGCCCCATCTTTGCCATTGACGTAGGGCAGTGGCTGGCCTTCTGCACAGGTGAGGGCCATTCCTGCAACCCCTCCCTCGAGAGATGGCCTTGCAGGCCCTGGCTGGCCCGCAGGCAGGCACGGAGAGAGCAATGCAAGAGCTCACCTCGCTCTCCTACGTGGCTAGGTGAGCTCTGGGGTCTGCCTTCAGGATCCCCAAGTGGGAAAAGCAGAGACCCCCATACCCAGAGACACTTTCATCCTGGCCCCAGGACATCAGGTGCTCAGGCAGCTGGAAACAATGGTAAAGATCACCCACTCCATTGTCTGTGACAACACTGTCCGAGGCCTGCGCCGCTCAGCCTGGTAGCCACTGGCCGCGTGACTTTTCCTTTTAACTGTCATAACATTTACCACGGTCACTATTTAGAAGTGTGCAGTCCAGTGGTGTTAAGTACATTCACATTGTTGTGTAACAAATCTCCAGAACTTTTTCATCTTGTAAAACAAACTGTCCTCATTAAACAACTCTCCAGCCCCATCCCCCAAGCCTCTGGCAACCTCCATTCTGCTGTTTTTCTGAACCTGACTACTCTAGGGACCTGGTATAAGTAGAATCCTACAGGATTGTCCTTTTGTGACCAAATTATTTCACTTAGTATAATACCCTAAAGGTTCACCCTTGCTGTTGCAGGTAACCTAATTTCCTCTTTATAGCTGAGTCAAATTCCTTGTATGTTCCACCCTTTTTTTGGGGGGGGATGGAGTTTAGCTCTTGTTGCCCAGGCTGGAGTGCAATGGCGCGATCTCAGCCCACCAAAACCTCTGCCTTCCCAGGTTCAAGCAATTCTCCTGCCTCAGCCTCTCGAGTAGCTGGGATTACAGGCACCCGCCACCACGCCCAGCTAATTTTGTATTTTTAGTAGAGACGGGGTTTCTCCATGTTGGTCAGGCTGGTCTCGAACTCATGACCTCAGATGATCCACCTGCCACGGCCTCCCAAAGTGCTGGGATTACAGGCATGAGCCACCACGCCCGGACTGTCCCACCTTTGATTTCTCCATTCATTTGACCACGGGCATTTGGGTTATTTCTACCAGCTGGCTACTGTGAACAGAGCCGCTATGAATGTGGGTGTACAAATATCTCTAGCTCTTTAAGATGCTGTGCATTCTTTTGAAACCATACCCAGAAGTGGAATTATGGGATGGTACGGTGGTTCTAGTTTTCATTTTTTGAGGAATTGCCACAGTGTGTTCACAAGTGACTTCTGAGCACTTGACACTGAGCTAGTCCAACTGAGGAACAGACTTTTTATTTATTTTTATTTAAATTTAAATAACCACGTTTCATAAATGGCAACTACACGGGATGGTACAGAATTCCAGTCCAACCTACTCTTCACTAATGGGGAAACTGAGGTCCACAGAGTGATTTTTTTCCTGAAATGCCACTGTAAGTGGCCAGGCCAGCACAAGACCTTCACTGAATTTGGCAATCCTGAAATTTCACATTCCTGCTTGTGATGTGCGGTTAACACCTGTGTCCCCCCCAAAGACCGTGGGCTCCAGCAAGACGGCAGCTGCCCCGTTGGGATCCCCATCGCACCTCCAAGCCTCCCCCTGCTACGAACATGGTTGTGCAAGGATCTGTCTGGGTCCCTGCTTTCCATTCTTTCAGGTATCCAGACTAATTATCAGCAGTACCCACATCGACTCTCAGAAAGGTTCTGATTTGGACAGTAACTGACAGGTCACCCCACAGTCAAAGCAAAATGCAGAGCTTCCCTCCCGGCTCCGCAGCTGGGAGTCAGGGGCCTGGGGCTCTGGTTCTGGCTCCAAGTGACCTTTTGCAAGTCTCTCCACCCTGACAAACAGGCCATGCTCCTCCTGACCTCCCTCCCAGCTCCTGCTCTGCGAGCTCCTGGGTGCCCGAGGCTGTGGCTTGCTCAGTGATATCCCCAGCTCCTAGCGTGGCCCGTGAGTAGCGCAACACACCCGCTCCAGAAATAACTAACACATCCGCCAACAGATGCGTGGAGAAACCCAACGTGGTGAGTCCACACAGTGGACTATTACTCAGCCATAAAAAGGCACGAGCATGCGCCAACACAGATGAACTCCGAAAACATTCCAACTGCAAGAAACCAAGCACAAGAGGTCACATCTTTTATGGTTCTAGTTATATGTTCAGAATAAGTACATCTATAGGGACAAAGCGCAGACTGGTGATTTCCAGGGGCTGGGGGACGGGGAGTGACTGTGTACCGAGGATGGTGTTTCCTTTTGGGGTGAGGAAAACGTTCTGGAATTAGAGGTGATGCTTATAGAAGGTTGTGAAAAAATGCCACTCGACTGTGCTTTCTGAATCGGCGGATGGTGTAATATGGAAATTATATCCCCATGAGGACAAGAGAGGAAGGGAAAGAAGGGAGGGAGGGAGCGGGAAGGAAGCAGGGAAGGAAGGAAAAAAGGGAGGGGAGGAGGGAGGGAGGGAAGGAGGGAAGGAGGGAAAGAAGGCAGTGATTTCTAGTGGAGCTGGATTGAAGAGTCCAGTGGGTGCAGCAAACCACCATGGCACATATATTCCTAAGTAACAAACCTGCACGTTCTGCACATGTATCCCAGAACGTGAAGTAAAATACAATAAAGAGTCCAGTGTTTTCCACAAGTGCCCAGGAGCCAGCTTTACAGCTCAGAGGACAGCTGAGGCCCAGACGCCAACACTTAGGCCTGAGGTTCTCAAGTTGGTGTCGCCAGACCGTGCCCCAGACAAGCCCCCCATCTTCTGCAGCGAGGGTGCTTCTAGGGTGGCAGCCAGCCGGAGGTGTCAGGTGGCGGGAGACCTTGACAGTTTCTCTGCAGGTTCCCATTCTGAACCCAGGCCTTATGCCAGGGCCCCTCTGCCATTCACTGGCGCTGGTGGCAGTGGGTCACCGGTCCTGTGATGGGGACTGCCCCCAACTCTGCCCATCTTGGGGACCGGCTCCCTCCTCCCTGCAGGCGTCCACTGGGCCATCTTTTCTCCAGAGTTGCAGGTGGGTCTAAGGCAGGGATGAAAGGGCTGTAATCCATGCAGCCCTGAGCCAGCACCCTCTGGGAACATCTGCGCTTAGTGACAAATTCTTACCCCCACCCCAGGGCCCGTCAAGGATGCAGGAATAAGATTGCTGTCTGTGGCTGGGACAGGGGCTGTAGGATATCTGGCTGGCAGACAGTGCCCAGAGAGGAGGCAGCTATTGGATGTGACACACTTTAGGGACACTCACATTCATCACAGCCCCAGGGCTGACCTTGGCCCACCTGGCCTGGTGCCAAGGGAGAGGGCCTGACACAGCAGGCTTGCAAAGCCTGACTTGGAAACCAAGACCCAGGGGCCGCCCTTCTCTGCCCACCCCTCCCTGTGTGTCATGCTGCCTGGTCTACATCCCAGAAATGTCCACACAAGTCCCATCAGCCTTGCTGGCCAAATGCAGAGATGGTGCCGCTGGGGCAAGGGATCCTGAGCCACCGCCCAATGCCATTCCCAGCTCCAGGGGACAGCCACATGGTACCCATGTGACAGCCGGAACTGCACCCCAGGACAAAGCGCTCACGGTGAAGTCAATGCCATTCCCGTCTTCCCCAAACCCAACCCACACCTGGCTCTCAGAGCACGGACTGAAATGGCCACATCCCCACACACCTTGTCCGTCACTGCCAATGGTGGCCAAGCACAATGCAAGGTCATCCTCCTCCTGCCCACGGAGGCCTGTGAAGCCACTGACCGGGCCACGGCAGGGGAGCCAGCGGCACTCACCACACCCTGTCAGCCTTCCAGGCCCGTGTCCAGGAGAAAGCTGCCGGCATCTGCAGCTGGTGCCCTTGCCCTGGCGAAGACTTCCTTGCCTCCGTCCACCCCGGCCCAGTGTGGGCCCAGCAGGCTCCTTACTTTGCCTCATAACAATGCACACAGGAGCAGCCTCCAGCTGCCCTCCCTCTGCAGGCTCCCCTGAATCCAGACCCTGGGGCACCCCTGCGGCAGCCCTACCGCCACCTGCAGGCCTTCCCAGAACCTTGAGCCCAGGGGGGCACTTCAGGTCCTATAAATTAACAGATGCTCCCTGTCCCCCACAAAGGGGCTTCTTAAAGGTGAGTGAGTCCCTGATGCAGGCAATGCTAGGAGGACAGTGTCCAGCCAGGGCTGCTCCCTCCTCCTCTCCTATCTCCCTGGGTGCCTGCAAAGTCCTTCAGATCCCTGCTGAATCCTGGGGAAGCCCTGCCTCGCAACCAGGGCTTGCCCTCCCCACTCCCACACAGAGCCTGCCCTCTGCGTCCAGGCAGTCTCCCCACGATGGTAACTGAATAATGATGTGTGCGGTTTCCTCTCACCGCGACCCCCCACGTAGGGTTTGTGAAGCCAGACACCTCATCCATCACGCTCACCCCGGCCCGGCTTTCTTCAGAGCAGCGTAGGGCTCACGGCAAGTCCTGGCAAAAAGTCTGGTGAATGAATGAACAAACGAAGAAACGAAGCTCATCGGAGCAGCCGAGGCTTACTGGGGGCTCTCTGTGCCAGGCGTTACTCTAATTTTTTTTTTAGAGAGTGGGTCTCACTAATGTTGGTCAGGCTGGTTTCGAACTCCTTGCCTCAAGCCATCCTCCCACCTTAGGAGGATTATAAGTGCTGGGATTATAGACATAAGCCACTGCACCCAGCCCCAGGTGTCACTCTAAACACTGCTCAGGAGCTATTATAACTGATAGATCATCACACAATCCTATAAGGCAGCCACTGTTATTGTCCCATTTCACAGATAAGGAAACCAAGGCCAAGAGGACTTTTGTCAGTTATGAGGGTCGCAAAGCGAGTAAGCAGTAGAGGCAGGATTTGAAGCCAGGTAGGTGAGCGCCAGGCTGCTGACCCCCTCCCCAGGCCAGGTCTTTGGGCACCATGGAAAGGCTGGAGAAGTATGGGGTTCCTGCAGCCAGGACCCAGAAAGTGCCAGCTGCGGTGCAGACAGCTCGGCACTGAGGCCTTGGCCTCCAGCTCCTCCCTCAGTTGCTCTCCCCCAGGGAGTTGGAGGCAGAGCCCTGAACTGCCAGAAGAAGATTCCACCCGCCAGCCAGGGAAAGTTGCCAGGGCTCTTCCCAGGGCTTAGAGCCACCCCAGGCCCATCAAAGCACATTAGCATCTTAGTTTCCATAACTTCCCTTGCCAGAAAGGTGATGGTACCAGCTGCTGTGCCGGGCTGGGGGTCCTAGATTCCAGGGGCCCTCTCAGGCCTGCCTATGGCTCTCCCAGGACACAGATGCTTACTTGAGAAGCCCTAGTGCACCAGGGGTCCCACAGCCAAAATGAAGAGGCAGAGCTGCCCTGGGGCCCCTGCCAAAGCTCCCGGGTGGATCTACCCAGCAGACACCAAAATGTCCATCCCTCATCTGAAAACTCCACCTCCAGGAGGCCGCCCCAGGTTGGGCTGACAAAATCCACAGAGGCCTCAACGATGATTTCTCACTTCAGGTATGAGAGAGTGGGTAGAGGGAGAAGCTATTGTTAACTATTAATAGTTCAGGAAATGCAGGTAAAGGAAAGAGAATGGTAAGGCCACAGGGCTGGAAACTAGACACATGTGCAGAGGTGGGCAGACCTCAGAGAAAGAACTGCTCTGGAACAAGATGGTAAAAAAACTATAGGCAATAATGGTAGAGGATGATCCCGGGGTCCCAGTGGACCAGGATCACAACATTGATTCATTTGACAAGTATTTATTGAGTGTCTACTTCACAGTAACAAAAAGATCACACTACAGGCTTGAGAGCAGTCAGAATGAAAACAGCGGTATCTCATGGGGATTTGAAGTTCATCTATTTAAATGTTTATTAGCCAAGACTTCCGGACAGATCTGAAGCAGTCTTTTAACATGTAAGGAATTCACAATCTGATACAGTACTACAGGACATGTGTGTGCCACAAACCTCTGGTGAAAAGTAAAGACTCTCCCTAGAAAAGTATACATTGAAGACAGACAGACAGACACACACACACATTTTGATGGGTTCATTAAAGAATCCCTAGGCCAGTGGATCCCAATTAAAAAAATAACTTGGCACTCTGGGAGGCCGAGGCAGGAGGATCGTTTGAGCCCAGGGGTTCAAGACCAGCCTGGGCAACGTAGTGAGACCCCATCCCTATAAAATGAAATAAAATAAAATGAGAATTAAAAAAAACAAACAAACTTGGTGTGATGAGAACTTACAGAATTTAAAAGGGTTATCTCAGCATTACCTTCAGCACTCTCTAAACTTTTGACCACACCACAAAGTTCTGGGTTCTATAGCTAGAGAAGAGGGAGGGCAGGTTAAAAAAAATTATTCAAGGTGGAAGATTAGTCTGAGAAACAAAGAGGTAAGAAGAGAGGACTGAGGCCAGCTGGTCTCCATCCCTGAGCTCCGGCAGGAAGAGCCCCCACATGAGAACAAGTTGCTGTTCGCGGACAGGGGACTCCAGAGAGGGTGGACAGAGACCATGAGGAATGTCATCCCTGGGGGGCTCTGAAAACAGGATCTTTTCCCATCTCAACTCTGCTTTTCACTGCGTTGTGTTCCTATTAACCTACCCAAGCTACTACAAACACTCCATAAATGTCACTGGGGACTTCCTGTTCTCTTCTAAAGATGGAAACACTGAATATAAATGACCAAATTGTGCAAAAGTGTGGGGTGGGGGATCAAGGACTGAATTTTTAAAATGCACACAGCTCATCTAATTTGTGAACTAACTCCAAATCAAATTACACCTCACACTTTGTACGGGGCAGCAAGCGTCTCCTCAAAGCCTGGTTAGGACCTGGGATGCCAGAAATCTGAGACTCTGCCTTCCCCTCCTGAGAAACTCTGAAACCCTGCTTAGAAATTGAGCACAATGGCTCTGGCCTCCCAGAGAAAGACATGGATTTGCAAAGGCAAAGAGCTGCATTCTTCTCCGAGCTGGAGCTCTTTCCGCTGTCCACGATGGGGCTTCAACAAAACTGCAGCTTTACGCTTCCCCTCTCGGTGTTGTCTCCTTGGGGACTGACAAGGTGGAAGGGCCAACAAGAACCCTGTGTGCTCCTTTGCAGGACCTGGAAGGGACAGGTGGTGTGAGTCTGTCTCCATCCAGCCGCCTCTTTCATTCATTCAGGGGCCCGAGGTGCCCCCAAGGCAGGGGGCGGGGGTCCCCACTTTTACTGCCGGCCAAGGTTCCTCCAGCTTTTCTCTCGCCAAAGCCTTTCAAGCAAACCTCTCCTCTATTGTGGAGGAAGGAATCTCAAGCAGTTTTGCCTTTGTGCCAGCACAGTTTCAATTGCCCCCAGTCGGTAAAGTCAAATTTGGAAAAGGTCCAAGGGCTCCCCACACCACCCGCCCCTTTCAGGAAGAGGCCCTCCTCTGTTCTTTCATTTGCAACCCGCCACCTCCCTAGCCTGGGTTTTTTCGCCCAGGCTCCGCGGCCTATTGAGACATCGATCTTGGGCCAGAGCAAACTCCAACCTGCAAACCGTCGCCATTCACTTCCTAAAGAGCCGCTCTCAGAGCTTAGGCTGCAGGGAGGGCAGGCCAAGGATGAATCCTCTGACTGCTGGTGCGGTGTGTGGGGAGGGGCTAGTTTATATTGTTTTCCGCTGCCCCCTTGCCCTGCCCCAGCCTCTGAAGTGGATCCACTGCAGAGGGAGGGTCAGGGAATGGCCCTGATGCCTCCCCCACCCCAAGGGAACCTTCCAGCAGGAGCGGCCCCTACCCCAAAGCAACCCCAAGATTCAGCCCGTGCCAGCCCTCCGGCCATGTCCCCAATGGCCACCCAACCACAGAGATTCCTTTAGTTCTTGGCAAATCTGCAAACTTAAAAAGAGAAACAAAAGTTCCCCCGTGGGTGGGTGGACACTGGCCATCTGTCACAGGCTGGAATTTCCTCTTATCAGGGATGTCCCCTGAGCTAGGGGTTGGGGAGGCCAGGGCCCAAAGCCTCCCTCTCTCCAGCCCCCTCTGCCATCAGCAGGCCTGTCAGCAGATACACAGCAGAGCTCGGCAGTGAGGCAACAACAGGGGCCGGCGGGGGCGGGGGGCTGGGGCTCCGCCTCCCCCAACTTATGAAATCATCTGAAATAACAAAACGTAGACAAGGGTCTCTGGAGTGCAGCACGGTGGCCCCCTGCCAGGAACTGGGCAGAAAAAAAGCTTTCCCCCAGTTCCCTTCTGCTGTGCAGATCAGCTCGGGCCCTGGGGATGCTGCAGAGGCTGCCCCTGCCCAGGCCCTTCAGAGAGAGCAGGGGGCCAGAGGCAGGGCCTGCTTGGGGCTGGGGGACAGGCAGGGAGGGGCACATTCCTGGGCCATGAGTAGGAGCCTGACCAAATGACCCCTTCAGGAGGGAGAAAGACATCGCACACAACTGTCCGATTATAGCCAGAGGGGCCAGGAAGGTGGGGGAAAGGGGTGAAGGGGCCAACTGCTCCAGGTGCCCCCAATCCGTGCAGCACCCCCCTGGGCTGACAAGAGTTGTGAGACTGGAGTTGTTTTCTCTTCCCATCTCCAGGCCCTGCCCCAGGAGTCCTCCTGCTCAGGAGCCTGGGAGTTGAGGAGGCCTGGAAGCAGTGGGCCCACAGGGCCACCGCCTTGGGAACCCACAGTGCCTTGGATGTGGCTCCCTCGGTCCTGGCTTTGCAGGCAGCCTACCTGGACTGCACCCACCTCCCAGAAGAGCTGCTCAAAATCCTGCATGTCCGAAAGAAAGACCAAAGAAGTGAGGAAGCCAAAGAGAGGCCTTATGAAAGCTTATGATGCATTTTCCAAGTGCATACCCCAGCAACTTCACATGCTTTCTGAAGTAAGGATGGGGATGGATGGTTGGATAAATGGATGGGTGTATGGGTGTGTGAATGGGTGAGTGGGTGGGTGGATGGATGGACAGATGGATGAATGGATGGGTAGGTGGATGAACAGGCAGGTGAATGGATGGGTGGGCCGATGAATGAGCAAATGGATGAATGACTGGATGGATGGTGGATGAGTAGATGGGTGAATGAGTGAATTGGTGGATGAGTGGATAGATGGATGAGTGGATAAGTAGATGAGTGGATGGGTAGATGAGTGGATGGGTGGGTAAGTAGATGGATGGATGAGTGGATGGATAGATGAGAGGATGGGTAGATGGATGGGTGAGTGGATGGGTGGATGAGTGAATGGGTGGGAGATGGAGTGGATGGAGTGGATGGGTGGATGAGTGAATGGGTGGGTGAGTGGATGGGTGGATGAGTGGATGGATAGATGAGTGGGATGGATTGATGGGTGGATGGATGATGAGTGGATGGATGGGTGGATGGATGATGAGTGGATGGGTGGATGAGTGGATGGTTGACTGGATGGATAGATGGGTGAATGAGTGGATGGGTGGATGAGTAGATGGATAGATGGGTGAAGGAGTGGATGGGTGGATGAGTGAATGAGTAAATGAGTGGATAGGTGGATGAGTGGATGGGTGGATGAGTGGATAGATGGGTAGATGGGTGGATGGGTACATGAGTGGGTGGGTAGATAGGTGGATGAGTGGACAGATAGATGGGTGGGATAGATAGAGTGGACAGATAGAGTGGACAGATAGGTGGATGGGTGGGTGAGTGGATGGGTGGGTGGGTGGAAAGACAGGTGGGTGGAAAGATGGGTGGATAGGTGGATGTAGCCTATCCAAGGAGTCTCAGAAACACACACATACCCTTTCATCCCAGACTCTCCCCAGGAAAAAGCAGTGTGTGTGGACTGCTACCTGGTCACACCTCGAGACAGCCACTTTCATCCTCTCTGGAACCCTGCCTGGGGGGATGCTGCACAGGGCATCCAAGCAACCCCTGAGCTCAGGGTAGGGACACCAGGAAGCAGCAGGCGGGCTGTGACCCCGCAGGCCTGCTCCATGGCTCCTGCTGCCTGCACCATGGCATGAAGCTCAGATGCACCTCTGGACTTGGGGTTCTGACCAGACGGAGCCACCAATCCTCTGAAGAATGAAACACACAGGGGTCACCCTTGCCTCCCAGCTGCAGGGAATGACGAGCACCCAGCCCTTCCTTTCCCCAAATCTTCTCCAGGCTTCTGTGCGTGGCTCTGCTGACCTTCCTCTTGTCTCTGGCTATTCTCTCAGCCTCTGCTGGCTCCTCCTCCGCCCTCACCCACGGAGTCAGTCCTGGTGCCTTGAGGGCCCCTCTCCCAAGCTGACTTCACCCAGCCCCTGAGCATTCAATGCCAACAATGCCACCTCCTTTGTCCAGATTCACACTCGGGTGCCAGCCTGACTCACAGATGTGTCCCTGGGCCCCACTGTGCCAGGCCCTCTGCTGGGTCCTGGGTATCCGCAGCCACTGCCACTGTCAAGCCCCGATATCTGAAGGCATCTTGAACCCAATGACCGTGCCCCAGGCTGAACTCTGGAGCTCCCATCCCACCTGCCTCCCACCCCATCCCCCATCTAAGTGAACGGCCTCTCCAGCCAACAGCTATTGCAGCTAGATCTCCAGGGGCCGGGCCTGGGCCCTCCATTTCCATTACTCCAAATCCACTCATCCATCCCAGACTCCCATCAATGTTAACCCAACACATCTCACAGCCACCTGCAATCTAAGCCACCACCATTAGCTGCCCCTGTCCCAATCCCTCCTCCTCAAAGCACCAGGGGGCCTGTATAAAACTTATTAATCTGATCATTTCCCTCCATGAAGCTGTGACTGGTTTCCATTGCACCTGGGATAAACCAGAGTCCTGTGGCTCCAGAATCCTGTCCTACCACTGACATGCTGTGTGACCCTGAGCAAGTAACTTAACCACTCTGTGCCTCAATGTTCTTACATGTGAAAGGGGATAATAACATCTGTCTCATAAGAATGCTGGGGATCAGATGAGATATTTATTTATGAAGCGCATAGTGTTGTGCCTGGTCAGTAAATGCTTGAAGTCTTTGTTAACAAAACACACGCCCCTAACCTACTCTTCAGCTTCCATCCACGCACAGCCTCCCTGGCTGCCTTTCGGCTCTTCCAACGAGGCTACCCACAGAGGTCCTCCCTGCCAGGACCATCCCTTCCCCATGCTGCTCCTAGAACTCCCGCTTGTTTTCCCAGGATAGCTCATCTACACTGGGTCCCTCAGTTTTTTGTTTTGTTTGTTTGTTTGTTTGTTTTTGAGACAGAGTCTCACTCTGTCACCCAGGCTGGAGTGCAGTGGCGCTATCTGGGCTCACTGCAAGCTCTGCCTCCAGGGTTCACGCCATTCTCCTGCCTCAGCCTCCCGAGTAGCTGTGACTACAGGCGCCCAACACGCCCGGCTAATTTTTTGTATTTTTAGTAGAGACGGAGTTTCACCATGTTAGCCAGGATGGTCTCGATCTCCTGACCTTGTGATCCGCCTGCCTCCGCCTCCCAAAGTGCTGAGATTACAGGCGTGAGCCACCGCGCCCGGCCTAGGTCCCTCAGTTCTTACACATGTGGCCCTCCGATTGCTGTCTGGGGTCTGTCGCATTCACTACCCACAAAACCTTACATGTCCGAAGCACCCAGTAAGACGCTGTGAATAAGTGAATGAATGAAAGAATGGCCAGCCTGCTGTCCTTTCATCCAGCCCCTTGTCTCTCCCAGACCAGCATGGGGGCAGCCACGGCTCCCCTCTACCCCAGTAACACTGCTCCCTCTGTGCCAGCCGCGCCGGCCAGAGTCCTTTCCCACGGCGTCCCCACGGCTTTGGTGTGTGGCCGCCTGTGAATGAGAGACTCATGATTTCCGGCTTCCACCATCCTTCTGGAGCCACAAAGCATTAAGGCAGAAGGACGGATGGGCTTCCTGGGACAGCCAGGGTGGGAGGCCGGCTCAGGAAACTTTGTTCAGGAAATGGTCAGTGTGCGATGAGGCACCCGGTGGGGAGGGGAGTGGGGCGGGGACTTGGGGGCTGGCTGTTCTGCAGCCAGGGACCCTAATCCCCACTCCCTTCCCCACCCACTCCCCAACCCCAGTGCTGGGCTCAGGGCCCCTTGGGTCTCTCCCAGGAACACAGAAGACACAGTAAGGACAAGGGACACAAGACAGGGAGAGCCTGTGGGCAGGAGGCCTCCAGCCAGAACACCTGAGCCTACGCCTGGCTCCAACCAGACACTGAGACCTTGGCCAGGCCACTCCCCATGCTGAGGCAGGGGGGCCCCTTAGAGGCCACTGCTCACCAAGCACCGCGTGGAAGACATGCCACGGAGAGCTAGCATCTTCTGAGACACCAGCAGAAGGTCAGACGTCTCGCGGCCCAAGGATGACTTTGTCCCAGCATCTATCCATCTGCCGTCCTGCATGAAAAACCTGACGTGACATGGCCGGCCCCAACGGAAGAGTGATTCGGGAACCAGCAGAGCAGATTTAGTAACTGGCAAACTGGATTTAGTAACTGAGACACTGCCAGGGGCTTGGTAGAAGTCCTCGAATGTACCAGACCCAGCCCTGACCGCCCCAGAGCTCAGCCGAGCACTAAAAGGTACAGAGGCCGAGCTGAGCATCAGAGGAACACTGACCCCAGGGCTGACCGGTGCTCCGCACTCTACAGTTTACAAACGGCTCACATTTACTCGATCACATCTGACCCTCTCCTGCGAGGCCTTCCTCAGATTCTCCGCTCCCTAAAGTAATCAGTTGTGCCTTTTGAAATCAGAGCAAAGTAATAAAACTGCAGTAATAGTGTGTTCTTATGAACGCTGTGATGTTAGCTGGTTTTTTTTTTTTCAGTCGAGTTGGCCTGGGCCCAGCTGTTGGACTGATTCTTTGGGAACCTCCAATTTAGTCTGAGGTGGAGGGAACCCTGCATACTGAAGCTGTCTCTTCTGAGAGAGGTGCAAGAACTACTGGGCAAAGTGGAGGAGTCTCCTCACGAAAGGAGAGGCCTGGCCGGGTGCGGTGGTGCACAACTGTAATCCCAGCTACTTGGGAGGCTGAGGCAGGAGAATCGCTTGAACTTGGGAGGCAGAGCTTGCAGTGAGCCGAGATCGTGCCACTGCACTCCAGCCTGGGCGACAGCAAGACTCCGTCTCAAAAAAAAAAAAAAAAAAAAGCCTCATCTTTCACTTCCGGCCTGACAGCAGCTTGACTGGAAGTTTGCTCCCGCAATTCTGAGATTCTGGCCTTTTCTTCCGTCCCATTGCTACTTTTGCTGCCAGGGTTTCCTGCCCTTCAGGTTTCCGTCCCCAATCAGTTGAGAGTCCGACTGGAGAACCCGAGGTGCGTCGAGGAATGAGGCACAGCCCTGGGCTGCTTAACTCCTCCAGCCTGGCCAGCTCAGCCTTCCCCTGTCAGGTGGGAGTCTAGGACTGCCGTCGGCCCAGGGAGCAGAGTTGGAAGAAGGGGGCAGGGCCCTACCTAGGCTGCGGCCCATCGGGGCAGCCTGCACTGGTGGCTTCGGAAGGCCCTGGTTTGAGGATGGGTATGGCAGGAGCAGCCTGAAGATATTGGATGGAGAAGGTGCCTGAGGTGTTGGGAGCTCTGCTGGTGAGTTCGACCCTTCACGTCAGTGTTAGAGAGGTTGCTGTGTGCTAGGCGCTGTTCAAGCACTGGGAATTAGCTAAACAAAATGACCATTACTGTCATGGAGCTCACCCCTAGTTGAGAAACATAAGCCGAATCACACGGCAAGTGCTAGGAAATATAAGCAGGGATAGTGAGGGAGTTATTTTACCTAAGTTTGAAGGGAAAGCCCTCTGATAAGGCGACATTTGAGCAAAGGCCCGGAAGAAATGAGATATGTCTCGCCCAGTCGCACCCTGTCTCTACCTGACAAGTCTCCGGCCCGCGGACTGAGTGGGGGACCCGGGCGGCGGCCATCCCCCACTTCCTCATTGTTCCACGGCCCTGGATCGCCTTCCTTTCTCGGTCCTCCCGAGGACTGGATGCTTCTCCGCTCCCTGGCGTGTGTGGAAGAGATGGACGGCTCCTACGCTAGAGCACATCACACGGGCGGTCCCATTAAAAATCAGATGGGGGAGAGAAGCGAGCCCAAGTCAACCGAGGGGAGCGGGGAGCGGAAAGGGAGGAGCCGTCGGGGGCGGGACAGACACCCTGCCCGCCGGAGGGGCGCGCCACCGCCGCTCCCGCTCCATTCCGCCAGGGGGCGCTGTGTGGCTTCCGAGTAGGCTCAGCGCGCCTACTCGGCAGAGAGCTCCTGGTTTATGGTGTAGGGGCTGGGAGCTTGGAGGGGGTTGTGTGTGGGGCTGGATTCTGAGGCGGCCAGAGGCCTAGGAACATCATCCTGGGCACACCGTACCTGTTGTGCAGTCTGAGTCATGCTGCCAGGGCAGGGTATCCAGCTCCCAGCCTGGGAGTGCCGAGAGCAAAATCAGATTAGGGTGATACTCAGGGTCCCACCTCCTCTATTTGTTGGCAATCCGGTGGCGATCTAGGATAAAAGCCTGAGAGTCCTATACACACGGTCATCCCACAACATACTTCACAGGCCAGGCAGGGACACACAGCGCCCATCTCTCCCTCCCGGATACCATCATAGCTGCTAGTGTGTGACCGAAGGCAGGGTCCCTGGCCCCCGCTGAAGCACTACTACCAGCCAGTGGGCTCATGCACCTTGGCCTGTTGCTCCCAGAGGTCACCTATGCTATTCAACCAAGGGGACCACAGTGCCTGCTGGCCCGGCTGAGCTCTGTCCAGTGAGCCTGCCCGCCTCTCCTGCCACAGACTCTCCCTCTTCTGCTTTTCCCTGCAGGAAGGGCCCAGCCTCACCTATGTGACCTGCAGTCCCCCAACAAGCTGAGGCTCCCCTCTTAGACTTATAAGTCTATGGCCAGTGGCATCTGGCTGCCTGCCCTCCCTGCCTCCCCCAGGGTCCTCTCAGAGGGTCCTGGGCTTTCTGATGGCCCAAAGGGGCCTCCGGTGCTCACTCCAACCATCCATCCCTTTTAGCTTCATCATCCTCGTTCAAGCAGTGTTCCTTCCCTATCAGGCCTGGTGGCTGTTGCTTGGGGCTCCCCAAGGCGAGCGATGGCCCTGGGCCAGTGGGTTGGAAGACAGGGTGATCAGAGAAAAGGGAAGCCTGAGGGGGCTGAGCATTGGTCTGAACTGTGGGTACACTGCCTGGATGCCATGGGAGAGGCGTGTGTGGGGTGTGGAGGGCAGCCGCAGCACCCAGGCACTACCTGTGAAGCTCGGCTTCTCCCTCCATCCTCCTCCCCTTTCCCTTCCAGCCCCTTTTCCAAGAACCCTACTACACACCTGCACCTGTGCCCGCCCCTCCCCGGCCCTCCCACAGCTGCTGTGTCACGCCCATGCTCTGCGCTTGCCTCACCAGCAATCCGCTCGCTTTTCTCTCTCCTGTTTTCTCTCTGCTTTCTCTCCACATGCCAGCTGATCGGGTCAGACAAGTCCATCCCGTCCTGAGAGCCCCAGGCCCCCCTTCGACCTCTAAACAGATCCCTCCTCTTCTCAGAGACCTCCCTTTCTGAGCCTGCCTGGGCGGGTGCTCTGTGACTTGACAGTGGCTCTCCAGCCCCAAAGCCAGCCCCCTTCATCTGTGACTTAGTCTGTTGTAGTGGTGAGCTGACACATCCAGGTGTGACCCTTGCTGAAAACTTGTCCCCCCTCTGTGCTATGCCCCTGCCCTGTTCTATAAATAGCTATATATATATGTATATATGTGTGTGTATATATATATATGTATATACATGTATATATATGTGTGTATATATATATATATATATATGCACCTACACATGGCTGACCGCCTCGCCTCTAGCACTAGGAATAAGTCCCCGTGCTGTCCTTTTGGAGTCTTGTGGCCCAACAGGAGAAAGCTGTCCCCTGACATCGCCCCTCCAAAGTGTGCCACCTCCAGTGAGCCTCCCTGTCATGCCCGGCCTGTGGACAGCCAGCCCCCACCATCCCTCCCACCCTCCACCAAGCACGGGGGTGCTGTGCAGGCAGCCGTGTGGCCTGACAGTCACTAGCAGTCCTGCTGTCCCTCAGCTGAGAATCAAACCCATTTCCGGATGACGGAGAATGTGTCCTCTGCTGGCTGTGTTCTCTGTGGAGCTCAGGGAAGGGGAAAGGCCAAGCCATTTCTAGGGTGCTGTTGGGAGCAAGTGAAAAGGCCACATCCTTTCCAAGGGACACTTTTCCTGGAAAGTCCCTGGAGCTTAGCTGGCTTTTATCCTGTGAAGCCGGCTCCGTCCACTAGGGGGCAGGGTCATGATCTCAGCCTGGAGGGAGACTGAGGGGCAGCCGGCATTCCGCGGGGACAGACCGAACAGGCCACCATGTGCACTGGAGGGACAGACAGAAAAGGCCACCGGGTGCAGACAGGAGAGGGAGGCGAGGGGACGGAAGGGAAGACGCCTGGGGTGGATGGAAGTCAGTGCCCTTGGGTGCTGGTATCTGTCTTCCCAGCCACTGCTAGACCAGGCTTCTGAGCCTGTTGGCTGTCAGGGCCGGACTGTGCCCCATAGGTGCCATGACAGTCCCCGTGAAATCCACCAGGTGTCACCAGGCAGCATACAGGTAACAGGCCTGGAAGATCCCCAACAGCCCAGCTGGACATGCTCAGACACTCTGGGGCTCCTCACTCAGCAGGACAAACTCCAGGACCCAGTGAAGGAAACGGGAGCACACCAGGCTGAGCAGTATGGCTAAATCCATTTATTCCAAAATGAAAAGCAAATTAAACGGGAGTCACATCACCAAAGGGGCCACGACCCCGTCCCCGCCTCCTTCCTCTGTCCTATGCTAGCAATAAATACGTTTCCCAGATGCAAATAATTATTAGAACCTCCTCCCCATATGCCAGCTCTAACCTCCACTAGGTAGGATACAGGGGCGGCCCCACCCCCCAGAATATACAAAATGTTACACAGATACAATATATGCACTGGGGAAGGGGGGGGTCACCCCAGCAGCCCGTGCCCTCGCCTGGTCTACTGTTAGCCCCGCTGTCCTGCCTCAGCTGCCTCTCTGAATAAGAAGATGGGAGCCCCCCTGAGGGAAAAGTTGCTTTGGTGAGAGTAAGGAGCCCATCACACCTCCTCCAAACAAACCAACTCCACCAACCTCTGGCTCTTAAATAACATCATCATCCAGAAATTTAAGGACCCAGCCCTGGTCAAGGTGGCAAAGGGTCTGTCTCCCCCCATTAGACAGGGGTCTGGTCTTGCTACCCTAATGGTAAACGGGTGACTGGGAAGGGGTGGTAGGGACATGGTGGGGGCGGAGACTCCAGACCCACTGGCTTATGGTGACAGGGGCCTGCTTTTATTTATTTTTATTTCTATCCCGTGACTTTATTTTTAATCCCATAACTTCTTTTTCATAACTTTTCAAATAACTTTTCATACAAGTTTTTTCTCCTTTTTTTGACACACTTTTCCACAGTTTTTATCCCATAACTCTTTCATCTCATAACTTTGTTTGCTCTCTTAATAAACACACTTATATAGTTGCAATTTTGTAAAAATAAGAACGTTATCTCATGTCAAGCGTGCCCATTATTTGCACGCTATAGTATTTAATACTATAGTTTTCAAGACACACAGAATTTTAAGGCAAAAACAGCCCTTTGCAGCAATTTAATAATTTATTACACTACAGTAACATCACAGCAGTCAACAATGCCACTTTAGGCAAAAGTCAGTATTTCCATTATACATTCTGTTTGTAAGAATTCATAAACAGGTAGAAGTCATTGTAAGAAAACTTGGCAAATAAAGCTTTGGACTGGAATTGGCATTTCTTTCTCTACTTTTCCTTCCCCTGGTTTCTTTCTTTTAAACTACAGCATTCATATTTAAAATGTTTTAACTTATTTCAAAACATTAAGATAGCAGTTACATTTTTGAATAGTTATATTATTTTAAAATGACTAAGATAAAGTTTTAGAGAAATTATATTATGGATAGGGTTGATTTACATTTTCACATTTTCAAAAAATTAGCTTTGGTTTTAGAACTGATTTCTTTCATTTCGAGAAAACCCATCAGGTTTAATCAAATACTTTGAAAATAATCATCATATATTGCAGTCTTTAGATAGGTATTTTGATTCTTTACTTCCTACAGAAATTCACATTTATTCAGTTGAACTCACATTTTAAAATTCTGTTTCTGATGAACTCTAACCTTCTAATGTTGCCTTCTAAGCAAATCGAAAGCTGCCTGATACTGAATGAGGAAGAAAACAAATACTTGGCCGAATGAGGTATTGCAAAAGACTGCATGCACTTTGAAGAAAGACTTAAGTTATTGTCACACGATTTCCATTCTTTTTAGCTTTTTCTTAAACATATGACAAAATACCTACACAAAGAGTGGTATTTGAATTAATATAGTACATTTATTTTTCAGACTGACATTGAGCTTAAATATGCCCGTATGTGATTTAATCCATAGGTACCTGATGAACACATTATTGTCAGATTGGTTACAGATGCTAAATGCTATCTGAAGGTCATTCCTGGTCATTTATATGTGTCAGGGTAAAAGTGAAGTGATTTGAACTATAAAAATACTTTTGAAATAATTTATCAGTGTATTAGGTAAACCCAGTTTCAGAATGATAAAGAAAAACTGTGAGACCAAATAATGTGGCTAATTAACAGTGGTAGGATTTCCAGCCCAAGGGTTTTAAATGGACTTAAGGTCCTGTTCTTGCCTTTTATTTTCTGAACTTGCTGCTTTTGCATTCTTTGAGTTCAGTTTAAAGACAGTTACTTTAAGTCCATTTTAAACCCTCGGGCTAGAAATCCTAGCACTGTTAATTAGCCACATTATTTGGTCTCACAGTTTTTCTTTATCATTCTGAAACTGAGTTTATCTAATACATTGATAAATTCATACAATTTGGAAGAGTCAGTTGAAGTCACAAGGGCTCAGTATTTGCACTCTTTCAGTGAATGCAGGCAATTTTCTTATTCAATCTGTAAAATTATATTATTGATCTCCTATTAATGTCATCTTTATAAAAGTATCATGAGGATGCCAAATGCTAGAAATGGAGATGGTCTAGTAACTAGAAATGCCCACCCCAGGGAGCGCAGATACATCTCTCCCTACATGCTAATGATATGATGTATTTTGGAATACAGACATTAGAACTTCGTGAAGTTTTAGCTGTTGATTCTTTCCCAAGCATCATCCAGTTAATGATTTAGGCAACATATGACTGAAATAATTCATTGATCATGCACATTAACATAAATGTTACACAAAATACGCCTCTAACTGAAACCGAGAGGTATAAAAACATATTTCACTCTTCGTAAAGAACTTTGTGAGGAAATATAACTCTGTGATTGTATAGACACTTTTCCTCATAACACTTTGACATTCACAAACAGTAGATTGCGCTGCAGTTTGTAACCATTTTAAGTTGCATAAACTTCTCCTTGATTTTCAAATGTAGTATACTACTGTCTACTAAAACTCCTTTTCGTTTCAACTAAGTACTCTCACATATATTGGTTTAGAATAATGTTTCTTATTATTTTTAAAGTGTTTTCCATTCAAGGAAAAGAAGTAAATTCCTATGTCAGATGGTTGAAGACTAGGTATTAGCCAGAGAGGTCTAGATGGTAAAATCCATCTTCCAGCCTCAAATAAGCTCCATGAACATAGAGGAATGCCAGGTGTCACACACCTTCCCTTCACTCGAATTCATTCTTGACTACAGCCTGTATGCCTGTTCCAGGGACATTTAAACTCTTAAAGGACCTCTTCTGATCTTTACTAAATACATTAAGAAGAATGCCAGCCAGTGCCCTTTTGTGTACTGGGACATGTAGTCATGTGATTAAAACAGGGAACATGAACTCTGACTTTAAAATGTATTGTAGATATAAATGCTCTCAGCTAGAAAAGGTTTTCCACATCCACAGTCATGCTGGGAGCCTTTCACTCCTCAGAAATAATCCCTTTTTAGGTCGTCAAAAAAGAGTACAACGGCCACAGCTCATGATGCAATATCTTCATGAGCCCAGAGCACATGCAAATCCTAAGGGAACTACCATAGCACAGTGCTCATTCTTGGCACCGGAACAAATGAAACATCTTCTATCCTGCACACACCTGCCAGAGCAGGCCACTCTCCTCTTCCGGGAGATGTAAAAAGCTCCCCAAAATGTTATTACTCCCATCCCCAATACACAGAAAAAGGGGGAAAGGCTGTTTCCAGTGCTCCGCCTTTAAACAGCTGTAAATGTCAGTACTCACAGTGGCATATTACAAAGTAATAAACTGTGCACTTGAGGGCAAACCACATATTGAGCTAATGAAGAGCTCACTGTGATTAGCATTCAATCAAACATAACAGCAGAACATAAGCAAATTCTATCTGAATTCCGTAATGAATATACATGCTGCACTAACATTAAAAAAGCATGGCAGCCTATCCCAAAGCAGCAAGAACAGTTGTGTGCATATAGTGGGTCTTTGTGTGTTTGAACTCCCACCACATAAGGGCAAACTCGATATGCATGCTAACATCCTATAATTATCAAATTAAAAAAATGCTAAAGGATGCCAGAGTGAACATGAGGGAAAGACCCACTCTCCTTTAACTTTTTACAAATAAATTTAAATTATAAATTAGAAACAAATAAATTTAAACTGTAAATTAGAAACACAAATAGATTTAAACTATAAATTAGAAACACAAATAAACATAAGTGGCTCTAACTTTCAAATGAAGTAAATGAATTGTGTAGGAGATTAACCCCTTAACTGTTTTTTTTGTTTTTTTTTTGTTTAAATTTCTTGACCAGCTCTTGAAGAAGATGTCTCTTCCCGTTCTTGGCAGCCCGAAAAGAATGGCATGCAGCCTCTCCTGCTCCTCCTGCCGCCTCTCCTGTACCAACAGCTTCTCCACCCAAGCCTGGGGAGTCCTGCATTACAGAAAGCAGCTGCTGGATCTGCTGTGCAGTGGGGTTGTCATGGGGAGAACCCTCCCTGTCCTCTCCTGGTGCAGGCTGCACGCTATCAGTGAGGCTCACCTTACAAAGATCTTCAGGGAGAGGGAGGGGGGAGGGAATCTGAGCACAGTGCGAGCCTCCCCTGCTCCTGACTGCCCACCCCACCTGGGGGCTCTACTCACCACCCTGCTTGTCAGCAACACCCCAGCTCCTGTGGGATTGGGGCTCCCAGAGCGGTACACAGGTAG
This sequence comes from Nomascus leucogenys, assembly GCF_006542625.1. Taxonomy (NCBI): domain Eukaryota; kingdom Metazoa; phylum Chordata; class Mammalia; order Primates; family Hylobatidae; genus Nomascus; species Nomascus leucogenys. Next base: position 125,613 of record NW_022097672.1, read on the forward strand.
TGGTCTGGCTGCTGCTGCAGACTCTGAGCCTCTTGGCTCTTCAGCTCCACCTGCAGGAAGACCCTGGGCATGAGGGCATGTGGTGGCTGGCTTCCAGATTCCTGGCCCATTAATAGGGTAGCGAGGGCACTGTGGGGCTCTGTGGCCTGCCCAGGCCCCTGGCCCCTTGTTCCAGGCCTAAGAGACTGCCTCCCTTGCCTAGAGCCCCATGCCTCCTTCCCCAGCCTCAAATCGCACGTTCTTTTTCCCAGCATTTAAACTGTAGGCCACAGACTGGTGGAAAAGCAGGGGGAGCCGATCACCATCTGCTGAGTGTGCTACATGCCTAATGTTTCCACGTATTATCTCATTTAATCATCAGCACCTCTGCAAGGAAAAGGCTAACTTCCTTTTGAAGTTAAAGAAACAGAGACTTAGAGATGCAAAGTGGTTGAATTATGACCAGTGGAACCGAGGTCAGAATCCAGTTTGAATCTAAGGAGTCTTTTTTGTTTTTGTGTTTTGTTTTGTTTTGAGACAGTGTCACTCTGTGTCCCAGGCTGAAGTGCAGTGGTGTGATCTCAGCTCACTGCAACTTTAACCTCCCGGGCTCAAGTGATTCTCGTGTCTCAGCCTCCAGAGTAGCTGGGATTACAGGCATGCACCACCAGGCCTGGCTAATTATTTTTTTTTTTTTTTTAATTTTAGTAGAGATGAGCTTTCACCATGTTGGCCACGCTGGTCTCAAACTCCTGACCTCAAGTGACTGTCCTGCCTCAGCCTCCCAAAGTGCTGGGATTACAGGCGTGAGCCACCACACCCGACATAAGGAGCCTCTTATACCACTGTCTCTTCCTCTGTGATTGGGGGGCTCCATGCCTCTAGCTGGGATGATGATGTCCAGACCTGGGAGGAGCTAGGGCTCTAAAAGTCAGAGGGCAGGAAGCAAGAAACAGTCATAGGACTGCCCTGGAGGGTGCTGGGGTCACCTGCCCCCAGGCTGCAGCTGCCTCTGGCCTGGCATCTCCCCTCCTCAGAGGATGGTGCCCGCCTCCCAGCCCTTCTTGGGTGGGTCAGAGGTTACCATCTCTTTCAGCTCACCCGGCTTCTTCTCCTTTACTTTCTGCTCCACCAGCTGTAGGGTCTTGTTCTGGACAGAGAGAACCAATCAGTGGCCACCCACTAAAACTGGAGACCCCAGAACTTGGTGTCTGCCTCCCATGGCACCGGGAAGGGTGGAGGCAGGTTAGAAAAATCATCCCCTCTCTCCCACAGCCATCAGAGCAGGGCTCTGGCTCACAGGTGCCTTTAGAAGTACCATTTCATGTGAAGGCTACAATGCCCCATTTTACAGGTGGGGAAACAAAGGCCTTGAGGGCTAGGGAAGAGGGCAGCCTCCCCAGGTGGGGCAACGCACCAGGTCCTCCGAGGCGCTGGATGGCTCGTCCCACTCCTCATCGAAGGCTTCCCACCCCGGCTCCAGCATCCTCTCCAGCTCCCGCGGCCTCTCCTGCCGTGGCAGCTTCTTCCGCTGATGCAGCCTCTCTTCCCGTTCCTGTAGCCTCTCTTCCCATTCACATAGCCTCTCCTCCTGTTCCCATATATGCAGATCCCATTCATATATCCTCTCCTCCCATTCGTGTATACTCTCCTCCCGTTCACGTATCCTCTTCTCTGCTCTACGTAGCCTCTCATTGTGTCTGGTGTTCAGGAGAATCAGCATCTTGTTGTTTTCCACCTCGGCCTGGAGCCGTCTTCCCATGCTCTCCAGCTCCTTTCTTAGATGGTTGGTCTCAGCCTGTAGCTGCTCCACCTCAGAGGGCCCTGCTGGGGGCTCTGGGGCCAGGGGTTCAGCTGAGAAAGGAAGCAGACAATAAGGGCCTCTGGATTCCCCCCCAAAAAAAAATCTTCCCTTTGATACACAGCTCCTCCTTTCAGGCTTCCCAAACTTGGCCTCACTGCTAATGATTCCTCGCACCCGGATGGTAGCCAATCTCCCAAGTCACTTTCAGATAGAGAGCACTGTGGGTGGCTGACAATGGGCACTCCTCCCTCTTTACTGATGGGGACACTGAGGCTCATGGAGAAGACAAGACTTGCCGTCTCCTGGCACAGACCTCTTTCCCTCTGCCTCAAAGCCCTTCCATCCACCCACCTCCCTGGGGCATTCTAAGTCACCCTTACAGACCTCTGATGCCAGTCCTGCTCCCAGGTCATGCCAGCCCCATCTTACCCGTCTGGTGTTTTAACTTGAACAAGCTCCTCCCAAGCTTCTGCAACTGTTGCTTCCACTCCTTCAACATGCGAGGAGCCTGCCCAAAGCACAGGGGGAAAGGGCCCTGGAGAGAGGGGCTGGTGAACCTCTAGAGACAGACTTTGAGAAAGGCCCACCCCCCTTCTGCCAGCTTGTGATTTAGAAAGGTGCATTCATTCAACAAACATTTACTGAGCATGTACAGGCCAGGTACAGTTCTTCATAGCAGAGATATAAGACAGCAAAGGACAGACAGGAGCCCTTGGCCCTGAGGTTTCCATTCTAGGGGCCTTTAAATCTCAGACTTTCAGAGCTAATGGAGACCTTTGATACTCTCTACCTCCTCCAGAAACACGAGCCTAAGGAGGAGACATGGCTTGTCCAGACTCAAAAGCAAATTAGGGACTGAGGCAGGGCAGAAATTCCGGCCCCTGACAACCAGTCAGGCTAGTGCTTCCCTGAGAGGTGACAACTCCAGGGCATGTGTGGCAAGGACTAGAGCAGGGGTGTCTGGAGAAGAGAGAGTCAGCAAAGAGGGCAGTGCGGAAGAGCCATGCTGCATGTTCTGTGCTCTGGGGTCCCTCCAGGTGAGACCTGGGTACCCCAGCTCCCCATTTGCCCTTGGCATCAGGGGCCCCTAGCCCCTTTCTTCAGGGCCCCAAGGGGAAACCGGAGTCCAGGATTGACAGGCTGGAGTCAGGGGACCCCACTGGACTCTTCCCAGTGAATTGATGTTTTCGCTGAGTTGGCCGATTATTGTGGAGCTTGAATCCAGGGCTACCTCTAGTTGTTGGTGCTGGCTCTGAGGTGCATGCAGAGAGGAGGAGTTGGAGGAAGATTGTGGGGAGGGGTAGAGAGAACAATCATTAGGGCTGGCGGGGGGGGTGTGGGCTGTCTCAGTTGGCAGAGGGGTAACGAGCCCCTGCTGTGGGAGGAGGTTGGAGGGCTGGCCTGCAGGGTCACTGCACCTCGGCCCAGGGCCTCTTACCTCCAGATCCTTCAGGGTAGATGACGCAGGGCCCTCCCTGTAGACACCTGTTGCTGACTGCAAGAGATGAGAGTGCACATGGAGATGTTCTATCCCCCCTCACTGTCTAAGCCCTCTGACTTCCTTTCTTCCCCATCAAATGACAAAAGCTTCTTTTCTGCCTATCTTGGACCCTTTGTCCTATAACTCCTTTGTGCCAACTTCTCTCATGGTTCTTATCTCCCCACCATCCCACCGTGGGGCCCTTTCAGTGACTCCTAAAGGGACGGCCTGATGGCAAGTGGCTCTTCTCGTTGGCCTGGCTTCCCCTTGAGACTGGGGATGAGGAATATCAAACAGCAATGACCATTTCCTGGATGTCCTGGGTGTTTGCAGCAGGCCATGTACTAAGGATGCACATAAAAGCAACAATAACGAATCTCATTTAAACTTCACAAATGGAAGTCAAAAAATACCATCTCTATTATACAGATGTGAAAAGAGAGGCCCAAAGACCTCAAGCAACTTGCCCTAAATCATATCCTAATCAATCCCTAATCAATCCTTAGCAGACAGAGAGGCAGGATTCAAACCCAGGATTCTTAACCAGTACCCAACAGTCCATCCACAATCTTAACAATTACCCTCTACTGCCCCTTGGGCCCCCTGTCCCCAGGAGCCTGGCCAGCCAAGACTCACATCCCCAGGTGAGTGGTAACCACAAGAAGTGGATGCGTCAGGGCTACTGCTATTGATCTGCTTTCCTCCTGGAATGCCAGGGCTCTTCCTCTGCCATAATTGTTTTAGCTGTGGGAAAAAAGAGCAGTAACACTCGCGAGAACTATCAGCCCCTATAGCCACATCCTCCTTTTTTTTTTTTTTTTTTGAGACGGAGTCTCGCTCTGTCGCCCAGGCTGGAGTGCAGTGGCGCAATCTCAGCTCACTGCAAGCTCCGCCTCCCAGGTTCATGCCATTCTCCTGCCTCAGCCTCTCTGAGTAGCTGGGACTACAGGCGCCCGCCACCACGCCCGGCTAATTTTTTTTTGTATTTTTAATAGAGACAGGGTTTCACCATGGTCTTGATCTCCTGACCTCGTGATCCGCCCGCCTCGGCCTCCCAAAGTGCTGGGATTACAAGCATGAGCCACCGCGCCCGGCCTCACATCCTCCTTTACAGTTTTGACAAAATACTCTTATGCACCATGTGATTTAATGCCACCAACCGCTGTACAAGGTGTTGTCACAATCATTTAGTGACTGAGAGGGATTGATATCATGGATAGAAAAAACAAAAGAAAGAAAGAAAAAGGCAATACTGGAACTTAAACTCAGTCCTCTGACTCCAAGCTCTGGGGTTTTGCCTTGAATCAGCAGCTGCCAGGGACCAACACCAGGGGCAGAGGTAGAAAAGTAAGCATTAAGCAGGCAGGAACTGTAGGCCGTGTGGTTTAGAGTCATACATCCTCACACGTCTGTTGGTGTGAAGAAGTGCACCGGTACCTCTCACACTTTCATATCAATATGCCCTCATGGCCGAAGGCAGCTTTTCTGTTAAATCTGGGAATTTATCAGGAAGATGACAACCCAAGCCTCATTTCAGAAAGAAGTCTGGTATATGCTTGGAAACCTATGTGTCTGTCATCTCTAAGTACATTAATGTTTCTTCTCAAGAGAATCAAGGGAAAATGATGCTTCAGAAAGATGTCCCACATTTATCCTGTGGCACTCAAAGTACCCCAGGTTGAGATGATATGAGGAAGATTCAAGCTGTCAAGTTCAGTTTCCCAAGATCTATTCCGCAGAAGATGGGCAAATCTCATTTCAGAGGCCACTGACTGAAGGGCAGTCTGGTCCCAGAAGCGTGGAGAACTCAGAAAAAAATGTTAAAGTCTCTCTGGAAAGTAGAAGCCTGGGAGAAAACCAAACCAAACCCATTCTCCCATTGCCACCCAGAGATACTGTCAACGTTTTGAGCTCACGGGCGAAGTGTAGGCTTTTCCCACCGTCAATTAGACATTGTTAAGGGAGTAAGGCAGCCTGAAACCTCTTGCTCCTAGGTCCCATAGTCTCCACTTCCCTTCCGGCTGGAAATTTGTGCTGCAACCAGAGGAACCAGAAATGGGGTGAGAAAACTTAGGGGACTGGGTTGTAAGATCAAAGGCCGGTCTTGCAGCAGTAATGACAGTTCCTAGGGGGACTGTGACATCACTACATTCCACTCCTCCCAGGGGAGGGGACCACATCAGCGCGATGCCCAAGTAGCCGCTCCACGATAGGGGAGGGAAACACATGGTTTTGACCCAGGTCCTCGGAGACGCCAGCCCAAGAAGCCCAGGGAGGTCGAGCTTGGGGCAGCAAGAGGGGAGGGCAGAGTCTGCAGTAGGGAGCCCCAGGAGTCAACCGCCCAAAGTCACCCAGGGACGACTGGTGAGGGCAGGGCCTGGGGCTGGGGGACCCAGGTCCTGGGAGACACAAGCCCAAAGAGCCCAGGGAGGTTGGGCTTGGGGTGGCAGGAGGTGAGGGCTGAGTATGGAGCAGGGAGCCCCAGGAGTCACCCGCCCAAAGTCACCCTGGGGTGATTGGCAAGGGCAGGGACTGGGCTCCTTGCTGAAGGGGTGGGGCTGACTGACAAGACTTTGGTCGGGGGAGCCCAGAGGCGCTGGGGTTGGGGGGCCCAGTCTGGTATGCCTCAGGAGTTGTATGGACTCTGGCACCAGTCTTGTCATCAGAGGGGATCTGTGGCTGGGTTGGGGGCCATGACCTGGTGCGTTTTTACCTTTTTCTTGGCTGTGGCCAATTTCCCCTGTTGTGTTTTTTCTGACATCGCAGGGTGGGGAGGGAGGCAGGGTTGGGGCCACAACAGCAAAATCCCAGTGAGCACTGCTGAATGCCTCCAGTCAACAACCAGGCAGCTGTGCGACTGAGCCACAGGAGGTGTAACCAGGGCCCCACTAGAAAGCAGAATAGGGGCGTGGCCTGAATACTCCAAGCCCATTGGTCAGTAAGAAAGATGAAAGGGAAAGGAGACGTGGCCAGGCACCAGCCTGTCCAGAGGGACCTGTGACATCATAAGGAAAGTGGCCCATGCAACCGCTGTCCCCGCCCACTCAGAGAAAGGGGAGGGGCAGCCCACTCTGGGAGAGGGGAGGGGCTGGCTTTTGCTTTAAAAGCTTTGAAACTGTAAAAAATAAACTTTAAAAAGCATATGTGTGTCTACTTTATATATATGTGTGTCTCTGTGTGTGTATCTATGTGTTCCTCCAGAGCTGTCTTCATTATCCAGCTTCTATGCAAAGTCTATGAATTTGGCCTATATTTTTCATCTTCAAATGGAGCACAAGAATTACCAGTATTACCTTAACTTAGATATAGATCCTATAAAAATGGAAAATCCATAGCATGCTTGATTAGTGAAGCCAACTATAGTATCCAACATTCCAATCCAATAAGACAAAATAATCACAATGATTTCTCTTTTTTGGAAAAATCTTTGTCTTATTCTCCTCCATTATTGTTAAGATTTTTTTAAAAAACAGGAAACATGTCTAATATCTTTAAAAGCACAAAGCTTTTGGGCCGGGTGCGGTGGCTCATGCCTGTAATGCCATCACTTTGGGAGGCCGAGGTGGGTGGATCGCCTGAAGTCAGGAGTTCGAGACCAGCCTGGCCAACATGAAGAAACCCTGTCTCTACTAAAAATACAAAAACTAGCCAGGCGTGGTGGTGGGTGCCTGTAATCCCAACTATTTGGTAGGCTGAGGCAGGAGAATCACTTGAACCCAGGAGACGGAGGTTGCAGTGAGCCAAGCTCATGCCACTGCACTCCAGCCTGGGCGACAGAGCAAGACTCCATCTCAAAAGAAATAAAATAAAATAAAATAAAATAAAATAAAATAAAATAAAATAAAATACAAAATCAGTAAGAACACAAAGCTTTCAATTTAATAAGCACCTAAAACTCTTTACTGGTTTCAAACAAATACAAGGCCCATTTTTCTAGAATCACCTAGCCTCTCTAAGCCTTGCAAATAAAACTGAATTTCTCACTTGATACCTGGCTATGACTTGCAATCATGAAAACCAAGAATTGTGTTATGTCACTGTGTATTGCTTGTTACCTGAAATCCACACTAGACTGGGATCAAGGGTTGAATCTTTCATGATTTTCTCCATAATCTTTGTGGTTCTTATCCCAGACCAAACTAAGCTTTTTTCTAGAGTTCTACATTTTACAGTTAATAGACAAGAGTGGTTCTCAAAATGTAGTCTATGGACTAGCAGCACCAGCAGCACCTGAGACCTTTTTATAAGTGCAAATTCTCAGGCCCCGCCCTGGACCTCGTGAATCAGAAACTCTGGATTAGGGTTCAGCAATCTGTGCTGCAGTAATCCCTCCAGGTGTTCAAGAACCTCTGGCATACAGCAGGTAGTAAAATGTGTTTCCTTTGTAGGTCCAAAGCCAGGGTTACCATATGTTCTGCCTTGTTATGAAACAATGACATGCAATTAAAAGACATAAATCTCCTTTCTACTCCCACTCTCCATCCAATGTGTTTTATTTTTATGAGTTCAATAAGAAAACAAGTGGCCATCAGAGATTTAGTCTAAAAAGTATGTTTACAAGTGTCCGTTCTTGGGGGTGGCAAGCCACCCAGGTGCCGAGGCAAGAGACCGAGGACACGAGCTGTTCCAGTATAATAAAATAGAAAACAAGAATAGCTATACCAGATATAGATCTTAGATATGATTATATATGAATATCATTAATCATTAGTTTGTAGCAATTACTCTTTATTCTGATATTATAATAACCCTCACTCTATAATCATAACCTAGGAAAAACCAGGCTATACAGAGATAGGAGCTGAGGGGACACAGTGAGGAGTGACAAGAAGACAAGAGTACGAGCCTTCTGTTATGCCCAGACAGGGCCACCAGAAGGGTTCCTTGGTCTAGCGGTGACGCCAGCGTCTGGGAAGACGCCCGTTGCCAGGCGGACCGTGGTCTAGCGGTAGTGAAAAGTGTCAAGGAACAACATCTGCTACTTAGCAGACCGGGAAAGGGAGTCTTCTCTTCCCCGGGGGAGTTTGGAGAAGACTCTGCTCCTCCACCTCTTGTGGAGGGCCTGACATCAGTCAGGCTTGCCCGCAGTTATCGGGAGGCCTAACCTTCTCCCTGTGATGCTGTGCTCCAGTGGTCATGCTCCTAGTCTGCCTTCATGTTCCATCCTGTACACCTCGCTCTGCTTTCTAGATAGCAGTAGAAAATTAGTGAAAGTACTAAAAGTCTCTAATATGCAGAAATAATGGCATAAGCTGTCTTTCTCTTTGTCTCCTCTCTCTCTCTGCCTCAGCTGCCAGGCAGGAAAGGGCCCCCTGTCCAGTGGACACGTGACCCACGTGACCTTATTTATCATTGGAGATGACTCACACTCTTTATCCTGTCCCTTTTGCTTTGTATCCAATAAATAACAGCGCAGCCAGACATTCGGGGCCACTACCGGTCTCCGCGCATTGGTGGTAGTGGTCCCCGGGGCACAGCTGCCTTCTCTTTTATCTCTTTGTCTTGTGTCTTTATTTCCACACTCTCTCATTGCCACACACGGGGAGAGACCCACCGACCCTGTGGGGCTGGTGCCTACACAGGTTCACCCCAGGTTCACTTCTAAACATCACAGAACAAACTGTTTGAACTAGCCAAGGTCACATTCAAAGCTATTTATTCTTTTTTTTTGAGATGGAGTCTCGCTCTGTCGCCCAGGCTGGAGTGCAATGGTGCAATCTTGGCTCACTGCAACCTCCACCTCCCGGCTTCAAGTGATTCTTCTGCCTCAGCCTCCCAAGTAGCTGGGACTACAGGTGTATGCCACCACACCCAGCTAATTTTTTGTATTTTTAGTAGAGACAGGGTTTCACCATGTTGACCAGGCTGGTCTCGAGCTCCTGACCTCGCGATCCGCCCGCCTTGGCCTCCCAAAATGCTGGGATTACAGGCATGAGCCACTGCCCCTGGCTGGATATTTATACTCTTTCCCCAACTCTGCCCCTGAGGAACCTTCTCCCCTAACTTCCCCTGGAGTTCCCTCCCCACAAAACACATTCACTTTTATCTTGCTGATACTGCGGCCTGGGGAACTGCTGAGCCAGTGTCTTGCACAGGTGCCTTTGGCTGAGGATCGAGGAAGGCCTGCCAAAAGCAAGCTCACCCTGATGTCCCCGGGGAGAGGGCACCTTGGTGGGCAGAGCCTGAAGGAAGCAGTAGCCAAGGTCGTGTGGGGCTCTCCGGATGCCAGGGAGGTCCCAGCCGAGGGAGCTGACCCTGCTCTATCTGTGCCCCCCGCTGTCTCCCAGGTGGCCCCTGCACAGGATCCCTGTCACCTCCCTTTAACCCTACCAAGGCTCGGATGGAGCAGAGGGAAGGACCCAGATCTTTAGTCCTGAGATGAAGTTGCTGAGGTCCAGACTGACCTGAATGCACAGCCACCATTATCGCTTCCCCCAGACATCCCTCAAAACCCAGAAAAGCACACAAACCCTGACTGCAAAATCTGGAGGCCCCAGTGGTTGTAACTGTGGGCCAAGACAGTGGCATACTCATCGTACAATTCTCTACCCATGAGGTGCAAAGACCCGCTCAAGGGCTTGGAGAAGTCCTCAGACACGCTGTAGTGCATACTGCACCAGTGGACCGGCATACCGTCAGCTGCAGCGGCCTGCCCCGTGGGCACATGCACAGCTGGACACACCCGCATGCTCGAACAGAAGAATGAGGTTGCCACACGGTCCCAGCAGCTGCCCACATCCTCCTTCTCCCAGGCTCACCTCCACAAAGAAAAGCGGCCAGATCTTGCTCCAGCGTTTGGACTCGGTGAGGGCCCCGTGAGTGGCCAGGTGGCTGCCCTTGACAGTGAGTGTGTAGTGGCACACACCCAAGACGGTGATGCCCGATGCAAAGACCAGGGCATTCTCCGAGCGCAGGCACAGGAACCCTGCATGGAGAGGAGGAAGGGGACGGGTCTTTCTCTAGTTCTGGGTGATCTGGGCCCAAATACCTCAACCCTTACCCTGGGAGCCCAGGCTAAAGCGGGCTAGGCTCTGGGGGCTGCCACTGGCCGGAGTGAGGCAGGTCCCACTGTGGCCTGAGGGGGACCAGGACTGCCCCTCCAGTGGTCCTGACTCTCCCGTGCCTGGTCCTGACTCTCCGGTGTGTGGTCCTGGGCCCCCAGCCAAAGCAATGCTGGGGCCTCAGTTACCATGGGTGTTCCAGACCAGGAAGGGTCCAGGGGAAACTCCCACCTCCTCCCCACTCACCTGGGGTCCCCAAAGAACACCATCTCCCTTCCCGGGCGCGGGGGGTGGGGGCACCTCATCACTCCCGGCCACTCCCCCGCTCTTCTCAACTTTCCCTTCCACCACCCTCCTGCCATCAGACCCCCTCCCTCCTCCTGCGCCCCGCTCCTAGGGGACACAGGGCAGAACACCCCAGTCCAGACTCTTAGGTTCGGGGTGTGACCCTCCATCCTGGGGTGCGGGGCCCGACCACCTCCGCCTCCCTGCCGCCGCCAGTCCACTCCGCACGGCTGCACTCCCACCGCTGCTGTGGCAGACTCCGCGCCGCCACCTCCGCCGCACCCCGCCCCCCCCCGCAGCCCGGCCGGGACGCCGGGTCCCCGCGTTCCTCACCTGCCGGCAAGGCGAGGAGGCTGAGCGCGAGGATGGCGCAGTCCACGCCGTGGCGCTCCCACCAGGAGCTCGTCCTCACCACGTCCTGCACCAGCACCTCCAGCTCCCGCAGCAGCGCCTCCAGCCGGCCGATGCGCTGGGAGTGGCGGGGTGGGGAGGCGATTCTGCGGTGAGACCCAGCCCTGGGTAGTAGGGACGGAGGCGTCAGGGGCACGGAGACCCCAGTGGAGACACCCCCACCCCCGCCCCGCCCAGAGGGCCTCCCCTGACCTCCGACCTCAAATAACTCCCTGAGTTCCCTCTGTCCCTCGGATCTGTCCGAGCATTCTCCTCCCCCGACCCTGACTATTCATAGTGGCACTGAGCAGCTCCCCTCGCACGTGACACACATGACACATGCTGTCGTCTGTCTCTGCCAACAGAAGGGACCCTCAGTGCCGTAGAGGCGTCCTCGTTTTGCCCAAGCTCTGTCTTCAGTACCTAGGGCAACGCTTGGCACAGAAACATCTGGGAATTCCTAGGGCAGAAAGTTCAAGGACTCCCCACTCCCCCTCCCCGTGGGTCAAAGAGTGAGAGGTCCCCTCTGAGTCTGGCTTCAGCAGAGGTGACCCCAGGGGAGCTGGCTCTTCAGCCCAATAATGTTTTGAGTGAGAGGGGGTAGCTACAGGGAAAACACATCCAGAGGTCATCGTTCTGGGTGGGCAGGCAGACCAGCAGGGTCCCGTTGACATTCCACTCCCTCAAGAGCACCCAGGTCTGAACCCAGGGCCAGGGCCTCAGTCAAGCCCTCTGAGATGTGGGAGCCACGCCTGTCACATCCCATCCCCATCAGCCCAGGCCCCCACCCCGCACTGCTGGAGATGGCCTTGGTCCTCAGGGGATAAGCCCCTGTCCTCTACAAACTCCTCTTCCCTGCTTCTGAATACCCTTTCTCCTTTCTTTTTTGTTTTACTTACTCCCAGTTTCATGACTTAAGGGATCTGGTATGGTGAGGACAGTGGCATTTTTAGCAGGAGACCCTTGGGAAAGAGAAGTTGGGTGCGGGGGCATAAGGCAGAGACAGTCAGGGATCCTAATGTCATTGATTCCTTTTGACTCCTTCCTGGTGTTTTCCTTCAGGAATTCTTTTTTTCTCTCTCTGTTTAGAAACAAGGTCTCGCTGTATCACTCAGGCTGGAGTCCTGTGGCGCAATCATAGCTCATGCAGCCTCGGTTTCCTGGGCTCAAGCAATCCTCCCCCTCAGCCTCCTGAGTAGCTTGGGACTACAGGCACCCACGACCACTAAGCCCGGCTAATCATGAATTCGTATGAGCTTATTCCTTTAATTCTTCATCAAAGAATAAGATTTATTTACCAGCTCAGTATTCTGAGGGACTGACAATTTACTAAACCAATTCTCACCAAGTGCGTGTGCACATACGCCTGCCCCACAGGTTATCATTGACTTTCACACGCTGATGAGGTTTTGTGGATTCTCCACATCCCTCAAGGATGGCATCATCTAAGGCCAGGCGTGGTGGCTCACACTTGTAATCCCAGCACTTTGGGAGGCCAAGACAGGCAGATCACTTGAGGTCAGGAGTTCGAGACCTGCCTGGCCAACATGGTGAAACCCCGGCTCTACTGAAAATACAAAAATTAGCTGGACATGGTGGCGGGAGCCTGTAATACAAGCTATTCGGGAGACTGAGGCAGAAGACTCGCTTGAAACCAGGAGGCAGAGGCTGCAGTGAGCCAAGATCACACCATTGCACTCCAGCCTGGGGGAGAAGAGCAAAACTCCATCTAAAAAAATAAAAGAAAAAAAGGATGGTATCATCTTCGTTTAATCAGGGGAGGCCCCAAAAGATGAACTGATCTGCCCAACACTCCACAGTTGGTAAATGGCAGAATTAGAGCTGAATCCAGGAGCTTCTCCAAATACAATGGTCTCCATGAGATTTTTTTTTTTTTTTTTTTAGACAGAGCCTCGCTGTATCACCAGGCTGGAGTGCAGTGGCGCAATCTCCACTCACTGCAACCTCCAACTCCCTGGTTCAAGCGATTCTTCTGCCTCAGGCTCCTGAGTAGCTGGGATTACAGGCATGCACCACCACACTCAGCTAATTTTTGTATCTTTAGTAGAGACAGGGTTTCACTATGTCGGCCAGGATGGTCTCGATATCCTGACCTCGTGATCTGCCCGCCTCCTCGGCTTCCCAAAGTGCTGAGATTACAGGCATGAGCCACCATCTTAAGAGATTCTTAAGACAGATACGGAAGAGTCACCCTCCTCCCTCCCTTTCCCACCCTACCCTCAAATCCCTCCCTCTCTAGCATACTACAATTTTCAAGGAGGGGATATGTATAATTTGTAAAAGCATACTTGATATTAATATACCATATTTTAAGCTTATAAGGAGATGTTATCATTTTTATCATATATACCAGGAACTTCCTGGCACCAAGAAGCCCCTCTCCAGGCCCTGGCTCCCTCCTGGACATCCAAGTGGTACTGGACAGAGGTAAATGCTGAGCGCCAAACAGAGGAAAGAACACGTATTAGAGGAGCTCAGAGGAGCAGGGATCCCTGTGGGGTAGGGCTGGCTGGTAGCCTCCCAGGAGAGAGGCAGACTTGATTTAGAACAGACTTAGCATGACGGCTCACACCTGTAATCCCAACGCTCTGGAAGGCTGAGGTTCAAGGATCACTTGAGCCCAGGAGTTGGAGGCTGCAGTGAGCTATGACTGCATTCCAGCCTGCATGACAGAGCAAGACCCTGTCTTAAAACAACAACGACAATAACGGCAAACAGACTACTAAAACCTCAGACAGAAGGAAGGGAACCAAGTATTCTGGGCCCTCAAGGCATGGGCCAGGAGTAGAGTTTGGGAGACTGGTGGGAAAGGCAAGGGAAGGCAGGAGAGAAAGACTGGGACCAGGGGCTGGAATGCCACAAAGGCAGACTGAGAAGCGGGGCTTGTCCTCACGGTCATGGGAGCCATAGGAAGTTTCAGGGCAGTGGAGTGACTTGTGCGATGCTGTGTTCAGGAAGGTTTGTCTGGCACAATGGAGTAGCCACCGGAGTGAGGGGGACCGGAGTGAGGGGGACTGGTTTAGAGACGTTCTAGTCCCCCAAACATAAAGGTGCTAAGGGTGCAGATGGCAGAGGGAGGGACTGTGGAAATGACGGTGGGGGTAACAAGATACGGAAGACTTGAATAGACAGTTTACCAAAGAAGATATGCAAATGGCCAAGAAGCACATGAAAAGATGCTCCCCATCATTAGTTTTTAGGGAAATGCTAATTTGAACACCAATAGGATAGCCCTGCAGACCCACTAGAATGGCCAAAATTAAATAGACAGGGAAGGCTGGGCACGGTGGCTCATGCCCATAATCCCAGCACTTTGGGAGGCCGAGGCAGGCGGATCACCAGAGGTCAGGAGTTCAAGACCAACCTGGCCAACATGGGGAAACCCCATCTCTACTAACAATACAAAAATTATCTGGGTGTGGTGGCACGCGCCTATAATCACTGCTACTCTGGAGGCTGAGGCAGGAGAATCGCTTGAACCCGGGAGGTGGAGGTTGCAGTGAGCTGAGATCACACCACTGTACTCTAGCCTGGGTGCTAGAGTGATACTCCGTCTCAAAAAAAAAAAAGAAAAGAAAAGAAAAAAGAAAAGAGTTTTATTTAAGTTGAACACATGCATACCCTAGATATATATTCAACAGAAAAGCAAAGAAACATACAAAAATATTCATAGCAGCACTACTCAAAAGATATCAACTGGGCACAATGCAATTTTCTGCCAGCAGTGGAATAAATCAATAAACGGTGATGGGGGGATTACCACACAGCCCAAACCTAATGCCGAACAAATGGAAACCAGATACAAAACACCAGCCAGATGATCCTATGTGTATGGAGTTCAAAAACAGGCAAAACGAATCTATGACATTCGAAGTGAGGGTGGCTTTAACTGATTAGGGATAGTGACTAGAAGGGGGAGTGAGGGCGTTCTCTAGGGGCTGATAAATGTTTTGTTTCTTAAACTGGGTTCTAGTTACCCTTGAGTGTTCAGTTTGTAAAGCTTCATCATGCTATACTGTCAGAGTATGTGCATTTTCCTGTCTAGGTGTTATATTTTAATTACAACAATTTTATATTTTCAAATGGTAATCACTTTTTTTTTTTTTTTTTTGAGATGGAGGCTCGTTCTGTCACCCAGGCTGGAGTGCAGTGGTGCAATCTCGGCTCACTGCAACCTCCGTCTCCCGGGTTCAAGCAATTCTCCTGCCTCAGCTTCCCCCAGTAGCTGGGATTACAGGCATGTGACACCATGCCCAGCTAATTTTTTTGTACTTCTATTAGAGACAGGGTTTCACCATGTTGGCCAGGCTGGCCTCAAACTCCTGACATCAAATGATTTGCCCGCCTCGGCCTCCCAAAGTGCTGGGATTACAGGCGTGAGCTACCTTGCCCAGTTGGTAATTGGTTTTTGTAGAGGTATAAATCAGAAGGTAAAATCACCCCTAAACTCAGGACAGTGGAGCGTGGGAAGGCAGAGCGGGGCTGGCCTGTGGGTTCCCTTGGCCATGGGGTCGGCATGAGCGTGGGTGGGTGGCAGAGCAGCCAACCTACACCTGCCATCTGCCCCCAGAGTCTGAGTGACACCCCCCAACTCCTCCCTATTCCTCTCTGTCATCTCGTCCTGACCTCTCAGCCACTGGTCCTCCCCATCCCTGCCTCGGGATCCTGCTCACAAAGTGAGGCTGAATTGTCAAGCCTGGGACGAAGCACTTTGGAGGGCAGGCCTGCACTCATCGGGGCTCCCTGCTTCCATGTTTCCCAACAGGCCCTAGAGGCCTAGTAAGCAGGCCTGGGCAGGCTCCTTAACCTCTGCCCACAGTTGCAGAAACAGCCAGGGGCTGCCTACTCTCTCAGCCACCCTCCCCTAGACTTGCCTCTGCCCCCATCCAAGCCCTCATCTGTCTGCACAAGACTCAGCATATGTGAAGAGCACAGCGGGGTTTTGGAGTCAGGCACACTTAGTAGCTGTGTGACCTCGCATGAGTTACTCACCCTCTCTGAGCCTTGGTAGCTTCACAGACACTAAAAAACAGACATCTAAAGAAGTGAGATAGGCCGGGCATGGTGACTCATGCCTGTAATCCCAGAACTTTGGGAGGCCGAGGTGGGCAGATCACGAGATCAGGAATTCGAGACCAGCCTGGCCAACATGGTGAAACCCCGTCTCTACTAAAAATACAACAACAACAACAAAATTAGCCAGGCGTGGTGGCGTGCGCCTGTAATCCCAGCTACTCGGGAGGCTGAGGTGGGATAATTGCTTGAACATGGGAGGCGGAGGTTGCAATGAGCTGAGATTGCACCACTGCATTCCAGCCTGGGCAACAGAGCAAGACTCTATCTCAAAAAATAAATAAATAAAAAGGAAGTGAGATAAATATGAATGGGAGTTTACCATTTTCTTCCTGTGCCCCAGTGGATTGATGTGCACACCCACGCTGGAGACCGCTCCAAACTTCTGACAAACATAAGGTCTTTTAGATCTTCGGCTGTAAAAGTAAAGTAGTCTGCAGCCTAAGGTCTAAATTGCTTAGCTGGCATTTGAAGGCCTCCAAGTTCCAGCTCCATCTCCAGATACCCTCCTTCTTGGGCTGGAGTGATGCTCACTGATCTCTGACCCATGGATAAGTGTTGCCCTTTCTCCCCTCCAAGCCTTTCTTCCCAGGGTAACCATCTCTACTCCTATACCCCAACCAAGCCCCACCCATCCTCTGAGTTTCTGGCAACTTCAGCCGCCACCGTAAAGCTCTTCTAATGTTTTCGTGTATTTCATTCATCCTATGTTACTGAGCACCTACTATGTACCAGGCACTCCACCTTTCACCATTCATCCTTCCCCTCCTCTGACCTCATACCCACTACCAGCTAGCATTAGACATCACACATTACCTCGCAATGAGCACTCCTGGACACTGTGATCCAGCCACAGGATTCGAGCTGTTCCCCTGTCTGCATTGTCTGCCTGTATCAGTCAGGATAAACAACACTAGCTGTTGTAACAAACAACCCCAACATCTCAGTGGCCAAACACAATACAGGTTTATTCTTGCTCCCGTCACAGTCTAATTTCAGGTTCCTTGCATCTGTGATGCCTCCTCCAACACAGGGCTGCCACAGCATTGCCAGGGGATTGGAAGGTAGAGCATGGGAAGGTAGTTTTAGGTCCAGGTCTGGAAGTGGCACACATCACTTCCATCCACACTGCACTGGCCAGAATCCAGGCATATAGCCCCCAGCCACAGACCAGCTTGGAACTGTGGCCTTTCTGTGTACCCAGGACGAAGAAGTCTCATAAAGGACTGTAGAGCCAGCCTCTTCCCTGTAGCCAACAGCACTGTGAGCTTCCAAAAGGCAAGGATCCTTCCCACGCCTTCCTGATGTTTCCCTGAATCTCCTCCACAACTTCCAACCGGCCTGCCTCCCAGTGCATATCACCCACCCATCCTGCCCAGCACGCTGCCCTGTACCCAGCCGGTGCTCAGCATTTACCAGCTAATGGATAGACCAGTGTGAGGTGAAACAGGTTGGCTGAAGGAGAAGCACACAGGGCTTGGTGGAGACACAGATCCTTCCTGTTCTTTGGACGACACGGCTTCCCGGACCTCACACCGTGCTTAGAACATAGTAGGTGCTCAGTAAGCGTTTGCTGACTATATGAATAGACAGATGCATGGAATGATGAGAAAACAGGCTCAAGAGAATGAAGGAGGTGGTAAAAGTTTTGAAAAAATATTCAATGATGGAAAAGACTCGGGTCCAAAGCCGAGACAAACATGCCTTCCCAAACCTTACCTCAGTGGGGAGGTGGTGCCCTCCCCCCAGCCCCAACAGACTGAGGGCATCTGGGCCTACTAGCCACAATAGTGGGGCAGGGTGTGTCAGATGAGCCAGGGCTTAGCCTTCCTGGGCCCTCTGGAGTTCCCCATCCTGGGGCAGTGATGATCCCTCCCTTCTGTGATTCGGATCTTTATTTGTTGGGGTTCACTGGGGTTAATTATTGTTGTGGTTGGGTAGGGTGGTGGGAAGGGCCCCACCCTGGCCCAGGGCCTGGAGGGGAATCCCAAGAGTCAGATGAGTCTGGAGACCTGGAGGGCTGGTACCAGGGCTCAGGGATAGCACTGGATGGCTTAAGAAGGCATCTTCTGCCAGCAATTTAACCCTCTCTATGCCCTGAGCCTGGGTGGGTGAGTCTTTAACCCTTCCTTGTACCTCTTCCATTCATGCCACCCTCCCAATAATCAAAGCCTGAGTGAGGCCCAGCTCCATAAAGCAAATGGCATTATTCACAGGGGTGGGGCTGGGCAAGCTGCAGGAGAAGTGGCCTGGTCTGTGGCTCAGATCCCGGCCAGCTGGGGGTGGGCTGGCACCCTGAGATACCCTGGCTCCAGCAGGGCAGGGCCACATCTGCAGCATCTCAGCATCAGCCACACTCTCAGAACCTTACCCTTGGCCTTCTGCAGCTACCCCAAAGCCTGCAACTGGTGCTCCCAGGTGGCTGCTTTCCTGTGGGGACGAAGCCAGGTTAGTGATGGCCCAGACAGGCAGGGCAGGGGAGGGACGGGAGGGAGGGAGAGAGCCAGCCTCTAGCTGGCAGGGGCTCTGCTGAGGCTCCAAGGGCTGTCGGCCTTCCTCACCTTGCAAGAAGGGAAACTGAGGACTGAGCCCCAGGGTTACTCTCTGAGCGGCATAGCAAGTTAGGTCCTTGGCAACCCAGAGCTGGGGCTGTGAGCAGCACAGACAGTGTTCCACCTGGTCTCTCCTCTGCGTCAGATCAGCACCACAGTCCCTTGAGTGAGTGGCTCTGGGGTGTAGATTAGCCTAAAGGATGTGTGTTGGGCCTGGTGGGACCAGTGCCAGAGCTGGGAGGGGAGTGAGGGCTGTGATTCCTGCACAGTGCGGAGGCACCCAAAACAGAGTCTAGAGCAGGACTCTGGATCAGACATGCCCAGGTCTAGTTCTTGCCGTGTGACCTTAGGCGAGTCTAACCTCGCTGAGCCTCGGCTGTCTGAGAGGGTGACTGGAGTGGATGAGGGTGATGCCACCCACCTCACTGGATCTCTGGGGAAAGCAATGACATCATTTCTGTACCGTGGATATCATGGGCCACAGCAGGGCATGTGCTCATGGTGGATGTCGCTACCACAAACACCTTTCCTTGTGTTATCATGAATGTAACATGATTGTGATACTGAGTTGTTTAATTTAAATCTAGCATATATTGCTACTGATCATAACGATGAAAAATGGTTTTGGTTTCCAGCAGGAAAGGAGCCTGAACATGCACACGCTCTATTTCCTCTCCTCTTCGCCCATGTCTTCCCTCGAGGGCTGGGGGCCAGGGGAGTGGTGTCCCCTCCTAGCCCCACTCTGTAATACTGAACAGGCTGTGCAAAGGCTGTGGTGGGCACAGAAAGGGGGGTTTGGGGGCAACCCAGCCTGTCAGTTCTCTCTGACACCAGCTCAGGGCTGCCCAGGCCCGGCTGATGCCCACTGAGCCCTCCCTATCCCCAGATTCCCATCCGCCAGGTCCCTGGGCTGCTCCCACCCGCTGGGCATCGAGCCCTGAGCTAAGTGCTTTACATTCATGCTCACAACTGGCCTACAATGGGAGGGGGGGGGGTGGCGTTCAATCATCCCCACTGCCAGATGGAAACACTGAGGCTTGGAAAGCTGAGCTGGCCTTTCTAGGAAGTAGCAGAGCTATGCACTCAAACTGGACACCCCTGCCCAGGAGGAGAGCCCACCCAGGCCCCTCAGCACCCTATGCGCCCCAAGAGGTAGACT